>NC_034198.2:15744643-15849643 GCF_002021735.2 Oncorhynchus kisutch | reverse complement strand
CCTTCAAAACCAGCCACTAGGGGCAACGTTGAGCACTATTACCATCAAGTAGACTTAGGGCATTGTGGAAAGGGTTGGTGGATGAGTGTAAGCTGCGAGATCCAGCTCCAAGAGTTGCATGTTCAATCCCAGTGCTAGGCACTTGTTTTATTTCATTTTAACCCGAGCCTTAACTTTTACCTTAAGCTTTAAGAACGAATGCTTAAACTTAACCGTTGAGTTATTTCTGATGTAACCCTATCCCAAAACTTAACCCTTACCTTAAAGGTCCCGCACATTCATCCGATTTCCCAAGTAAAAAGAGACATTGAATGACCAAAACATCACCCATAATATTTATACACTATTACATGCTCAGAATTGAGAATCTCATCTCAAACTATCAGGAGCCTGAAAGAACAGGCTGAGTGGGCGAGGAGTTTATATTCATGAGTTCACCTTGACCGACAGCACTTTGAAACGCAATTGGGGTTGTTGCCATGTAACAAGGTAAACAATGAGCCAGATGTCATACCGAGCCTAAATAGTATGCATCAACCCATTTTCTCAGCTTAATTCTCTCACAGGGCCGATTCCGACTTTTTACCTCTTTCTTAGGGCCCATTCCAAAAATGACCCTTTTTACGTCTTTCTTAGGGTCCATTCCAAAAATGACCCTTTTTACGCACTCCTTTCCTACGCACTACTCAGTAGTTGATATTCATACTTACCTTGTAAAGTTGCACAACGGGCTTTGCTGGTGTGGTTCCCCTGCACGCACTGAATAAATATAATTAAACCGCTGAAAACCTCCTACTTCCTGGCTAACAGATTTTCTCCGGAGTTTTCATACGGTGTACGGTTAATTTTGTCAACAGACTAGACTACATTGAGAGAACGGTTTCAGAAATGAGGGATCAATGAAAGAATGGCATCTATGCATCTCTGTTTCAGCACCAACTGGTAGATTAAAAACAGTTTCATCTTGTAGATTATTTAGGAAGAATTTAGGGTTAGGAAAGTATTATGAATCATTAAAAAGCATTTACGCAGTAAATATATTGAGGAATAAAAATACAGTGGTTTGATTCATCCTGAACATTTTCATATTCAAGTGAAATCCATGAAATATACAGTAGTCCTATTAATCTACCGTAATTCTCACTAATCATGGAACTGTATGACAACGGTCCAGTCATCGTGAACCGTGCGCCAGACTTGCTACGAGTGGCCTGAATTCCACAATGATACAAATAGGCTACACGTCCCAAATGATTCCACAACGTTAGCCTAATATGATCGCCTAATGCAAGCGACCTCAGGAACAATTTACCCGTACGTGACAGAGGAAAGAAAGGTCAAACGAATGGAATGGAATGATGCAAAATGGAAGCTACAAATTGAAAGAAGCAAACACTGAAGTGACAGTTATAAATGTATGTGGGTATTACTGATGGTGGCTCCCAATGATGGCTATTCATATTTAACATGATAGAAATTATTAAATAAAACGTAAAAAATCCCAGGCATAGGCTATAATTAAAACATTCGAAAGCGAAAATATAAACTCGGCAGGATCAGCCCTACAGAAGCCTATAGTTTAGGTGTCCAAATTTCATCCACGCAAATTATGAGGGCTCACAATAATAATTCGGAATAACGGCACAGCTATTTATAGCCTTTTTCACTGTGGAAAAGGGGCCTCAATACATGTCATGTTGATATGATATTCAGTTTGCTTCCATATGACTGGTTTCACATTAGTCTCAAGGGAGCATAAGAAAAAAATCAGCTAAAACAATTGCTATGTGTATTTACAATCCCCTTGTCCAAGCGAATTACTAATTGTCCTAGCTCTTATCAATAGCTCTTATCCATTTATAAAAGACAGTGCATGGAGAATGCTGTTTTTCTATCGGAGAAAATAAAGTAGATGCTTTTTCCACTTGGAACCCGCAGGTTTACTCAACCTTATTCATGGTTTCCTTGCGCGTAACGGTGGTGGAATTATTAGGGAATTAAATCAAGGTCAGAATACAGCGTATCTGTAGACGCCTCGCCACACATTCATTTCTTTGATTTCCAATCCGAACGAATGGCGGAAGAATAGCATGCTAATTCTCATGTTTTAATTCAAGGTCAGAATACGCACAGAGAGAAAAGGGCATAAACAGGGAATAACGTTCCATGTAAGTGCTTTTAACTCGTGGATTGTTGGATATCATACAAACAGCAGCAATACAGAATAGCATTTATGTTATTTTGTAACTAGTTACAGAATACAGTTCACTGGTATACTTCTTCAAAATAATTCAGAGTCAGAGTCACCTTAGAGTCACCTAAAGTCAGAGTCACCTTAGACATGAAAACTGCATACAATCAGTGTTTTTTATTTTATTTAACCAGGCAAGTCAGTTAAGAACAAATTCTTATTTTCAATGACGGCCTAGGAACAGTGGGTTAACTGCCTGTTCAGGGGGCAGAACGACAGATTTGTACCTTGTTAGCTCAGGGATTCAAACTTGCAACCTTTCGGTTACTAGTCCAACGCTCTAACCACTAGGCTACCCTGCCGCCCTGTACTGGACAATTTATTGGTACCTCTGCCTCAGCGTTATAAATTACAATATGTTCAGAATTGTATGTATTGATTCTGATTTTGATTAGGCCAGCATAGCCAAAATGTTGATCAACATGAACACTCATGAGAAATAAAGGTGAGAAATAAAGGTGAGAAATAATGGTGAGATATCATTAGACATAAAAAAAAGATATATATATTAGAGCCATAAGCCTAATACAGTGTGCAGGACCCCATTGATTCGTACAATTTGGAACACTCATCTCCCTTCTGAATTCTTGAAGAAAAAAAACTATACAAAGTAACAAAATGTGATATCATATCATGCAAAAGTGAATTACTTAGGCTTTAGGAAATGCAACCAACTACAGTGATTGATGGGGGGGGGGGGGGGGGAGTGGGAGAGGAGGGGGACCCATGTACCCTCCTTCAATCAAGCATTCCTTCAATCAAGCAGGCTTCAGTTACCCACTTGGCTTCAGTCACCCCCAAGATTTAAGTGGGAGACAAATCCAGCTATGGCCTCCTCCTTGTCAGGCCTCTCACACTGGGAAAAAGGGGGTTCCGGGCTGGACAGCTCGCACATCTTTCCCACATACAGCGTTGGATCAAGGGCGACCTCATTGAAGAGGATATGCAGGAGCCTGTAATGTTTTGGAAAGTAAAAAATGTACTGAATTGAATTTCCTTTTATTTGTTGTTTATTTATTGATAGTTATGATGCTATCAATTCGTTGATGTTGTGATCTACTCATTCTACAATGTGTTTTCTGGTGTTTTTGAAGTACTCCGTTTGAAATATGCAATATTTTGTCGTGCACCTTTTTGTGAAACTTTTCAATGTTTGTATTTGTAATTTTGATAAGTTGATTTTGTTTCACAGAATTCCTTCTGTGGTGGTTGCCTGGGAAGCTGTGCAGACAGAGTAGATGTTGAATTTTCAAAAACATCTGTCATTATAGCTTGATGATAGTGGGAAAACAAAAAGAGATGGAAAGTAGTACAACTTAAGTAGTGTTCTTGGGTATCTGTATTTTATTTTTGACAACTTTTACTTTTACTCCACCACATTCCAATAGAAAATATGTACTTTTTACTCCATTGTACATTCCCTGACACCCAAAAGTACTTGTTACATTTCGAATGCTCAGGCAATATGGTCCAATTCTCACACCTATCAATATAACGCGTTGTCATCCCTACTGCCTCTGATCAGGAAGACTCACTAAACACATATACAGTGTTTTCTAAATTATGTCTGAGTGTGGGAGTGTGTCCTTGGCTGCCCGTAAAATAAAATAAATATAAAATATATTAAAATTGTGCTGTCTGGTTTGCTTAATATAATGAATTTGATGTATAGCATTTACTTTAACTTTTTAATTTTACTCAAGTATGAAAATTTAATAATTCTTGCACCACTGTACATTTAAAACCAGATACACAACCTGACCAAAAGTATGTGGACATCTGCTCGTCGAACATCTCATACCAAAATCATGGGCATTAATGGAGTTGGTCCCCCCTTTGCTGCTATAATTGCCTACACTCTTCTGAGAAGGCTTTCCACTAGATGTTTTAACATTGCTGCGGGGACTTGCTTCCTTTCAGCCACAAGAGCATTAGTGAGGGCGGGCACTGATATTGGGCGACTGCAGTCGGCATTCCAATTCATCCCAAAGATGTTCAATAGGGTTGAAGTCAGGGCTCTGTGCAGTCAAGTTCTTCCACACCAATGTAGGGGGCTTAGGGATGGAAGAAAACAAATTATACAGAAAATATATGATTCACAAGTCAAAGCAGCCACAGCCACAGTTGCAGTATCTAACGTTAGCCCCCCGATTCCCCCAAAATATTGTCTACCAGACTCATCAAACTCTGATACTTACATTATGGTCAGCACTTGCAAGATCCACTGATCCACTGTCAATGATGGTACAGCATCCGTTTTCAGGATTAGCTTCCTGGCAAAACCAGTCGAATGTTCTCCCCAATTGATAAAGCAACTTCGCTCTAAATGTGCACTGCACACGCATTACATAATAATAATTTTCAGTGCAGCCTGTCCACCCGAAAAGATGAAAAGCAGCCACTGCTGTCTGATGTCTTCATTCTTCAGAAAGTAGAGTGATGTTAAATTTACACTATGGCATCCAGTCACAACAAAATGTGCTTTTTCCGGCTTAGCTTGTTTGCTAACAGTCATGCCACAGATGAAAGATTGTCTTTGGTTGTACGTTCTGCTTATGGTTTGTGAACAAAGCTAAAGCAGTTGTGTAAAGTACTTAAAACCTCTTGAAACTAGGGGGCACTATTTTCATTTTTGGAAAAATAACGTTCCCAAAGTAAACCGCCTATTTCTCAGGACCAGATGCTAGAATATGCATATAATTGACAGCTTAGGATAGAAAACACTCTAAAGTTTCCAAAACTATAAAAATATTGTCTGTGAGTATAACAAAACTGATATTGTAGGCATAAGCCTGAGAAAAATCCAATCAGGAAGTGACTCTTATTTTGAAACCCCTGTGTTCCTATGCATCCCTATTGCCCATTGAAAGGGATATCAACCAGATTCCTTTTTCTATGGCTTCCCTAATGTGTCTACAGCCACTAGACATAGTTTCAGGCTTTTATTTTGAAAAATTAGCGTGAACGACAACATTGCGTCAGTGGTTAGGTGGTGGATCTCAGAGTGATTTGTGCGTAATAGACAAAGGCGGCCATTGTTCCTCTCGCTCCTACTGAAAAGCCAATTGTCCCGTTTGATATATTATCGAATAGATATTTGAAAAACACCTTGAGGAATGATTATAAAAAACGTTTGCCATGTTTCTGTCGATATTATGGATCTAATTTGGAGGTTTTTTCAGCATTGTCGTGACCGCAATTTCCGGTGGATTTCTCAACAAAACGTGGACAAGAAACGGAGGTATTTCGGCTATAAAAATAGTCTTTATGGAACAAAAGGAACATTTGCTGTCTAACTGGGTGTCTCGTGAGTGAAAACATCTGAAGCTCATCAAAGGTAAACTTTAATTTGATTGCTTTTCTGATTTTCGTGACCAAGCTTCCTGCTGCTAGTTGGACATAATGCTATGCTAGGCTATCGATAAACTTACACAAACGCTTGTCTTGCTTTGGCTGTAAAGCATCATTTCAAAATCTGAGAAGACAGGGTGATTAACAAAAGGCTAAGCTGTGTTTCACTATATTTCACTTGTGATTTCATGAATATGAATATTTTCTAGTAATATTTTTTGACCGTTTGCTCTATGCTAATTAGTGTAGTTTGATGACAATTCTCCCGGATCCAGGATGGGTAATTCTAAGAGGATAAAAATATTTAAAGTACTACTTATGTCGTTTTTTGTGGTAACTGTTCTCTACTATTTATATTTTGACCATTTTTACTTTGTCACTACATTCCTTAAGAAAATAATGTACTTTTAACTAATAATGTACTTTTATCTCAAATTTTATGTGACACTTAGCAGGACAGGAAAATAGTTCAATTCCCACGCCTATCAAGAAAACATCCCCGGTCATCCCTACTGCCTCTGATCTGGCGAACTCACTAAACCCATATGCTTCATTTGTACATTTTTGTCTGAGTGTTGAAGTGTGCCCCTGGCTATCCGTAAATTAAATAAAAACAAGAAAATGGTGCCATCTGGTTTGCTTAATATAAGGAATTTGAAATTGTTTATACTTTTACTTTTGATTATTAAGTATATTTAAAAACAAATACTTTTAGACTTTTTCTCATATAGGAATTTACTGGGTGACTTTCATTCCAGTCATTTTCTATTGAGGTATCTTTACTTTTACTCAAGTGCACTCTTAGAAATAAAAGGTGCTATCTAGAACCTAAAAGGGTTCTTCGGCTGTCCCAATAGGAGAACCATTTGAAAACCCCTTTTTGGTTCCAGGTAGAACCTCAATTTAGAGCCCTTTCTACAAAGGGTTCTGCCAGGAACCAAAAAGGGTTCTCCCAGGGGGACAGCCCATTAACTATTTTGGAACCTTTTTTTCTAAGAGTGTATGACAATTGGGTTCTTTTTCCACCACTGAGCCGAAGAAAACGGCAGGGTAGCCTAGTGGTTAGAGTTCAAATCCCTGAGCTGACAAGGTACAAATCTGTCGTTCTGCCCTGGAAAAGGCAGATAACCTAGGCCATCATTGAAAATAAGAATTTGTTCTTAACTGACTTGCCTAGTTAAATAAAAAAAGGAATAGGTGCACATGTGATAACAGTTTATTAAATGTCTGGCTTTCTGTAACGTTGAATAAAGCTGGAAGTAAATCCTTGCTTTGCCTGCCTCCTGAATCCAAGTGTTTGACCCAGGGGGAGGGGACTGTGAGATCTTCGAATAGAAAAAGGGAAGAAGAGGTCAACTATCCAGAGGAAAAGAGTAAGATTACCTGAAAGGAACTGTTGAGGTTTTATTTTTATTTAACTAGGCAAGTCAGTTAAGAACTAATTCTTATTTATAATGAGAGCCTAGGAACAGCTGGTTAACTGTCTTTTTCAGTGGCAGAACGACAGATCGTTACCTTGCCAGCTTGGGGATTCGATCTAACAACCTAGTCGGTTGCTGGCCCAATGCTCTAACCACTAGGCTACCTGCCACCCCATGTCAAGGTCATAGTCTCTGTTACTATGACAGAATAACAGGCACGTACTCCAGTGCTTTCTAGCTCTCTCCTCTTCTCTCTGTTTCATCTTGTAAATCAATGATTATATGTCCCTGTCGCCCCTAGAGACTCACCATGATTCCAGGTGACCTGTGACTGGGATTAGGATCTTGACACACACACCTGCACACACACATACATATACAGGGCATTCGGAAAGTATTCAGACGCCTTTACTTTTTCCACATTTTCTTACGTTACAGCCTTATTCTAAAATGTATTCATATTAATTCTCATCAATCTACACACAATACACCAAAATGACTAAGCGAAAAATAGGTTTTTCAAAATGTTTGCAAATGTATTAAAAAAATATATTTAAAAAATTGCTTATTTACTTAAGTATTCAGACCCTTTGCTATGAAATGTGAAATTGAGCTCAGGTGCATCCTATTTCAATTGATCATCATAGAGACGTTTCTATAACTTGGAGTCCACCTGTGGTAAATTCAATTGATTGGACATGATTTGAGAAGGCACACGCCTGTCTAAATAAGGCTCCACAGTTCACAGTGCATGTCAGAGCAAAAATCAAGCCATGAGGTCGAAAGAATTGTCCGTAGAGCTCCAAGACACGATTGTGTCGAGGCACAGATATTGGGAAGGTACTAAAAAATGTCTGCAGCATTGAAGGTCCCCAAGAATACAGTGGCCTTCATCATCCTTAAATGAAAGAAGTTTGGAACCACCAACACTCTTCCTAGAGCTCTAGTGTCACATCTGGAGGAAACCTGGCTCCATCCCTAAAGCGAAGCATGATGGTGGCCGCATCATGCTGTGGGGATGTTTTTCAGCGGCAGAGACTGGGAGACTAGTCAGGATCGAGGGAAAGATGAATGGAGCAAAGTATTGAGAGATCCTTGATGAAAATCTGCTCCGGAGAGATAAGGACCTCAGACTGGGTGAAGGTTCACCTTCCAACAGGACAACGACCCTAAGCACAAAGCCAAGACAATGCAGGAGTGTCTTCGGGAAAAGTCTCTGAATATCCTTTCAGCCAAACACCAGTGGTGTTTGAGCATAATCACTGCCGAGAAGACAGATACAGTATAATGCCATACATTAACCAGGTTTCCATTTCATGCGGATAAATGACCTGAACCATGAAAAAGTCAAGACCGCACTGATGAAAACAGGAAATGTCAGTACAATTTTATTAATGTCCACAGACAATGTGTTTGTTAGATATGGTGGGATCTTTTTTATCTGTAAAATAAATGACGTGAGAAATGAAGTTGGAAATGCCTTTATGCGCAAATATTGATACAATAACAAATGTCCATCCTTAAAGGCAGTAAATGAGGCTGAATGAACTGTTTTGCTGCCAGATAAGGCTCCACTGGCAGCCAGGTGTAGCAGTGGTAAGATGTTGGGACTGCTGTTGGGCCAGCTTTATGTAGGCCGTTTGTGGTCACCGTTTCTCACCATTATAGTGCAATTAATGTATTGTTTAGTGTTGTGTAGTGGCTTTGCTGGCATGCATCCCACTTTAAAAAAATATCCCCACCAAGATTACATGCTAAAATTGGCACTGGTGGAGACATATCATAGGCTACAATATGAGCAGGAAATGATAGTCCTAAAAATGCTTTCCAGTTTCACGGACTCACCCAATGATGCACAGCTCACTTGCTGGTGATGGCCTATGCGCTCGTGCCAAAAGCCTATGTCTCTCTCGTTTTACTTTTTACTTTGTAAAACAATATTTGGAAGTTGATCAAATATTTTGGTAGACTGTGTTTTCCCTCGATTTGTATTTTAAATATTGCGAAAGCCCTGTTTGGTCTGCATGCAGTTTTTTCAGTAATGCTTTAAACACACCGACAATGTTATTGCGCAAATAGTACGCAGCATCATATGGATATGTTTTCAACAAAAGTTCAACATTCACCTTCTGCTACCATTTCTGTCAAGCCGTCCACTCATACAGTTTGACGCATATGTTCGATAAATCCAATGTATGCACCACACCGAACCACTGGCTGGCCTTGTTCACCAACTACTTCTCTGATAGAGCTCAGTGTGTCAAATCGGAGGGCCTGTTGTCCGGAACTCTGGCAGTCTCTATGGTCTCTATGGTGCCATAGGGTTCAATTCTCCGGCCGACTCTCTTCTCTGTATACATCAATGATGTCGCTCTTGCTGTTGGTGATTCTCTGATTCACCTCTACGCAGACAACACCATTCTGTATACTTCTGGCCCTTCTTTGGACACTGTGTTAACTAACCTCCAGACGAGCTTCAATGCCATTACAACTCTCCTTCCGTGGCCTCCAACTGCTCTTAAATGCAAATAAAACTAAATGCATGCTATTCAACCGATCATTGCCCGCACCTGCCCGCCCATCCAGCATCACTACTCTGGACGGCTCTGACTTAGAATACGTGGATAACTACAAATACCTAGGTGTCTGGCTAGACTGTAAACTCTCCTTCCAGACTCACATTAAGCATCTCCAATCAAAAATTAAATCTAGAATCGGCTTCCTATTTGGCAACAAAGCTTCCTTCACTCATGCTGCCAAACATACCCTCGTAAAACTGACCATCCTACCGATCCTTGACTTCGGCGATGTCATCTATAAAATAGCCTCCAACACTCTACTCAGCAAACTGGATGTAGTCTATCACAGTGCCATCCGTTTTGCCACCAAAGCCCCATATACTACTCACCACTGCGACCTATACACTCTCATTGGCTGGCCCTCGCTTCATACTCGTCGCCAAACCCACTGGCTACAGGTTATCTACAAGTCTCTGCTAGGTAAATCCCCGCCCTATCTCAGCTCCCTGGTCAACATAGCAGCACCCACTCGTAGCACGCGCTCCAGGAGGTATATCTCACTAGTCACCCCCAAAGCCAATTCCTCCTTTGCTCGCCTTTCCTTCCAGGTCTCTGCTGCCACTGACTGGAACAAACGGCAAAAATCACAGAAGCTGGAGATTCCCATCTCCCTCACTAGCTTTAAGAACCAGCTGTCAGAGCAGCTCACAGATCACTGCTCCTGTTCATAGCCCATCTGTATACAGCCCATCTATCTACCTCATCCCCATACTGTATGTATTTATTTTTCTCCTTTTGCACCACAGTATCTCTACTTGCACATCCATATTTTGCACATCTACCATTCCAGTGTTTAATTGCCATATTGTAATTACTTCGCCACCATGGCCTATTTATTGCCTTAACTCCCTTATTTGACCTAATTTGCACTCACTGTATATAGACTTTTTTCCCCTACTGTATTATTGACTGTATGTTTTGTTCATTCCAGGTGTAACTCTGTGTTTTTGTATGTGTTGAACTGCTATGCTTTATCTTGGCCAGGTCGCAGTTGCAAATGAGAACTTGTTCTCAACTAGCTTACCTGGTTAAATAAAGGTGAAATAAAATGTTTGTTTTTTTTAACTGCCCTCCGAATTCATATTTATTATATCAATAGGCCCGTGAGAGTTGCAGGGTCATGTCTATCAGAGCAGAGAGGGAGAGAGATCATAGAAAGTGAATCTCATTCTAGTTATGTGAGCGATAGCTACTGGCTCTTCTCACAAAGCCACGGCCACGTGTTGACCAGCCCAACCCAAATCAACTCTTCGACTTTTTCACGTAGTTGTTTTGTGTGGGCAGGAGAATGAACGAATAGGCAACTTGAATGAACTTTGATCGCTTTTGTAAAATTTTGTACATTGCAAAAAGTAAAAATAATTTTTCATGCCACCAGAGGTACCGAATCCGTTCTTGTGCCGAAAATCTCCCCTCTGCCAGAATCCCCCCCCCCCCTTCACGTTCTTCATTGCCGCGCCCGCCGGCACCCGGTGAGATGTCGCCCGTACCTAAATCCGCTACTGAATTTTGTATTAGTCTATAAATAAATCTCTTTGCCAAAATTCGTCATCCCTCCCATGTCTTATTCGACTAGTATTTTTGAAAGTGTAAGGATAATAATTCAGCCATAACTGTTCTGAAATGTTTCTTGCCAACATTTTACTCCCTCCTCGATGTTTAATATAACACACATATATGAATTATTAATTTCAGTTGCCTATCCAAACGTGAAGTTTGTTCTATAGAAAGTATTTGACTGATGTGTGTCACAGAAAGTATTTAACTCTAGCCACAAAATTAAGGAAATTAGAAGGGGGGGGGGGGGCAGAGAATTCTGGCAGGGGGGAGATTTTCGGCACAAAACCGGTCAAATAGGTTCTGGAATAAAACAGCCCAAAATGGAAAGGTGCAGGATCATGTTCCGGTGTGATTTGTCTAAAAATGAAGCACTGCTAATCTACATTGGATTTGCTTACCAAGAATACAGTGAATGTTCCTGAGCGGCCGAGTTCATTTTTTTCCTACTTGAAAATCTGTGGCAAGACCTGAAAATTATTGTCTAGCAATGATCAACAACCAATTTGACAGAGCTTGAAGATCTTTAAAATGGGCAAGTGTTGCACAATTCAGGTGTGGAAAGCACTTAGAAACGTACTCAGAAAGATGCACAGCTGTAATCGCTGCCAAAGGTGCTTCTACAAAGTATTGACTCAGAGGTGTGGAATACTTATGTAAATGTGATATTTCTGTATTTCACTTTAAATACATTTGCAAACATTTCTAAAAACATGTTTTCACTTTTGTCATTATAGATTATTGTGTGTAGATGGATGAGGTAAAAAAACATATTTAATCCATATTGAATTCAGGCTGTGACACAACCAAATGTGGAATAAGTCAAGGGGTCTGAATACTTTCTGAAGGCACTGTATGAATGTCCAGAGCTGAGCCACTCTTGATGTATGAATTGAATGACTCATCGCAGAGGTGCGAGAGAGTGATCAGTTTGGTTAAAGTAAGGATTAATGGTAAGGATTCAGGTGTGTCCGTGTGTGGGTGGATGTATGTATGTATGTATGTATTGTGACAGACCAGGGGGTTTGGTCAAGATGTTTACATAGATCAGACACAGACAGAGTATGATTAGCTCAGTTTCAAGGGTGTTTATTAAATAATAAATCAAAAAAGAAAAGGTCTCCCTCATGAGACCCTCTCCGGGATACCGTCTCCTGGGCTCCGAGTCATCCTGTCGGGCACACAAACTCAACTTCCTTCGGGTAACCGTATCCAACCACATGGAAGTCACCTCACTTCCCCTAGTCCTCTCCATGTGTGCTGCCCTTCTGGCAGCTTTATGGGCCTCGCACAGCTGGTGAGCAATCCGCCCTTGATTACTCACCAGCTCCCAATCAGCCCCAATTAGTCCTGTCCGGAGAGCCCGTCGAGACCTGGCACGTCCAGCAGATGGAGCCCCCGCCTCGTGATGTATACTCCATCTGTTACCAGGCCTCGACGAGTCTCCCCTGGTGGCTGACCTGCTGTACGCCACAGTATGTATGTATGTATGTATGTGTGTGTGTGAGAGAGAGTGTATCTGTGTACATTAACAGGGTTGGGGAGTAACCTGTTTACAAAAAAAATAACTTTAATCAGTTATGTTTCCAGCTAAAATATTGTAATCAGATTACAGACTAGATGATTACTTGTTGGATAACTTTTTAAATAAAAAGACATTCTGACACCTTTCTGTTTTCTCAGTGATATTCTATTCAGCATTGAACAACTTTTCTACTTTCAGATTGTTCCACCTGAGCGAGTCCGACAAGTCAGAGACCACTATGATGACACACGTCTTCTAACGCTTCTGAAATGGAAAGTATTCCCAAAATAACTACGTAATCAGATTACATTACTGAGTTTGAGTAATCCAAATCCTACGTTACTGATTTTGGACAGGTAACTAGTAACTGTAACGGATTATACTTTGGAAATGTCGGCATTAATGTAAGTGTGTGTGTGCGCATGCACGTTAATGTGTGTGTGTGTGTGTGTGTGTGTGTGTGCGCATGCACGTTAATGTGTGTGTGTGTGCGCATGCACGTTAATGTGTGTGTGTGCGCATGCACGTTAATGTGTGTGTGTGTGTGTGCGCATGCACGTTAATGTGTGTGTGTGTGTGCGTGTGTGTGTGTGCATGCACGTTAATGTGTGTGTGTGCGCATGCACGTTAATGTGTGTGTGTGTGTGCGCATGCACGTTAATGTGTGTGTGTGTGCGCATGCACCTTAATGTGTGTGTGTGTGCGCATGCACGTTAATGTGTGTGTGTGTGTGCGTGTGTGTGTGCGCATGCACGTTAATGTGTGTGTGTGTGTGTGTGCGCATGCACGTTAATGTGTGTGTGTGTGCGCATGCACGTTAATGTGTGTGTGTGTGTGCGTGTGTGTGTGCGCATGCACGTTAATGTGTGTGTGTGCGCATGCACGTTAATGTGTGTGTGTGTGCGTGTGTGTGTGCGCATGCACGTTAATGTGTGTGCGTGTGTGTGTGCGCATGCACGTTAATGTGTGTGTGTGTGTGTGTGTGTGCGCATGCACGTTAATGTGTGTGTGTGTGTGTGTGTGTGTGCGCATGCACGTTAATGCGCATGCACGTTAATGTGTGTGTGTGTGTGTGCGCATGCACGTTAATGTGTGTGTGTGCGTTACCCGGCCCCATCATAAGGTGTTAGACTTTCCCAGGGACAGATGATCTCCTTCACCTGCCCTCCCCCTCTCAATGCCCCCTTCTCTCCACCTCATCCTCGGAGTCAACGGGGGTAGATACGACACTCTGGAGGGATGTCCACCTTGATCTGGAAAAAACTGAAGGAAAGTGGAGAGGAAAGAGGGATGAGGGACTGAAGGGATGAGGATCTATAAAGGTGTGTGGGAGCTTACTCTTCTGTGACTCACTTGGCAATGCGCCTTGGCGGGGCTTGGCTGGGCTGCTCCATGTTGATAGGCTGAACGCGGCTGCTTGTCCCGACGGCGGCAGGATATTTTGGCATAATGCTGGGGAATACTGTGGAGGGAGTACAACCCCCTCTCAACAGACGGCCCAATGAGAGAGCCATACGTGAACGAGAAGAGACAGCAGTCCCCCGGCTCTCAATGTCGGCCTCTCCCGCCTCCACCACACCTCCCCCCCTTCCCTCCCACCTACGTTCTGAAGCGGGGGTGCTATCTATGGTTACGCTGATGGGTGAAGAGCAGGCGGGGTTGTTGGGGAGGCAGAGAGGGAAAGGGGGTGAGGTGGAGGAAGAAGGGGGGCCAGAGTAGACCGCCAGGTGGGGTATGGGTGCCGTGAAGTGACACAGATGTAGGGGTTAAAGGTCAGAGTTCAGACATAGGGTCAAGATCACTGAGAGGTCATACTAATACACCACACACATGGATGGAGTGGTAAAAATGATGGGTAAAGACTGAACACTCGTATAAATGAAGGCAGCATGGACTGGTCTGGCCCTCGGACAGAAAATACTGGGAGTTATCTGTGAGTTCTGTTATGGCATTATGGACTAATTGACAGAGATGGGCACAGTGACTGGATGACACAGTGAAGATGAGATGACAGACAGACATGTGCTGGACATAGACTCTTTATTGGATGGATGGTGCAGAAATGTAAGTTACAATAATGACATACAACATACAGTATGTGTCATTCCACAAATAGGGCACCTTTAGGGTAGTGTAATTGTTTCCCCATCTCAAGAGGTCAAATTAATAAAAATGACTATAAAAGTGAAAATTGACAAGGTTGACTGACAGGTTTGTCGATTTCATCTTAAATCATCCATAGCTCCCCTTGTGACAGTGTGTAACTGAAAGTAATCAGAAGTTTGTTGTGGTGAGGAGCAATTAAATACAAGCTTAAAGGTCCTATGCAGCCATTTTTAACTCATTATCAAATCACTCTTATTATGGTGGTGATTTGACAAAATTACAATCATGGTCTTGAATTGGATTCGCATTTTTCTGGTCTCGGTCTTGACTCGGTCTCACCGCCCATCCAGTCTTGGTCTTGAATCGTTCTCGCTTTAAGTGGTCTCGAACACAACACTGCTATATTTACAAAAGTATGGACAGCTCTTCAAATTTGTGGATTCGGCTATTTCAGCCACAGCCGTTGCTGACAGGTGTACAAAACCGAGCACACCGCCATGCAATCTCCATAGACAAACATTGACTTACTGAAGAGCTCAGTGACTTTCAAAGTGGCACCGTCATAGGATGCCACCTTTCCAACAAGTCAGTTGGTCAAATTTCTGCCCTGCTAGAGCTGCCCAGGTCAACTGTAAGTGCAGTTATTGTGACGTGGAAACATCTAGGAGCAACAACGGCTAAGTCGCAATGTGGTAGGTCACACAAGCTCATAGAATGGGACTGCCGAGTGCGGAGGTACGTGGCGTGTAAAAATAATCACTCACTATCGATTTCCAAACTGCCTCTGGAAGCAACGTCAGCAACTGTTTGTCGGGAAATGGGTTTATGGCCGAGCAGCCGCACACAAGCCTAAGATCACCATCACCTGTACAGTTTGGTGGATGAGGAATAATGGTCTGGGGCTGTTTTTCATGGTTCACGCTAGGCCCCATAGTTGCAGTGAAGATAAATCGTAATTCTACAGCATACAATGACATTCTAGATGATTCTGTGCTTCCAACTTTGTGGCAACAGTTTGGGGAAGGTCCTTTCCTGTTCCAGCATGACAATGCCCCAGTGCACAAAGTGAGGTCCAAGCAGAAATGGTTTGTTGAGATCGGTGTGGAAGAACTTGACTGGCCTGCACAGAGCCCTGACCTCAACCCCATCGAACACCTTTGGGATGAATTGGAGCGCAGACTGCGATTCAGGCCACTTTAGGTAATGTCGTGCAAGTTAGAACGTAGATGTATGTGATCCAACTGTTAAATGGAATGTTTTATCAAAATGTACACACATAATGTATGAGGGACATAAAAGGCACTCTATTGGTGGAACGACACTGTATGAGATACAGGTGAGACAGGTGATACTGCTCAGTGAGTGAGGCATACCATCAAGACTAAAACACTTAATAACTTGAAACATTCAATGGTTTTAAACCTTTGTGTCTGTGGTAGTATTGCGTTCTAATGACAGTCAGACTGATAGACATAACTGCTCTTCCAGCTGTTTTGTCTGATGTATGTATGCTACACTGGCCATGGCAGCATACAGTTGATATAAATTCAAAATAGTCCATTTTATTTCAAATGCTCACTATTTGTCAACTTTGCTGTACTCCGAACTATATGTAAAAGGTAGCAACTACATTGCTTAGCTTTCAGCTGGTGTGTATTCTGTGTGTGTGTGTGTGCTTGTGTTTGTGCTTATATAAGTGTGTGTATTCATGTCTATGCATGTGAGTGTGTCTATGGTCTATTTCTTGGACGGGGGCACCTCCTTGCCCTTGTTGCTGAGTTTGCTCATGACCTGTGTGATGTCCACAGGGCCACTGGTGGCCATCCTGGCTCTCTCCTCCTGCTCCAGCTGGCGGATGATGATGGGACTGATGCTGGGTCGACGCTTCCTCGCATTGGCCTCCAACTGGGGCACACTGGAAAAGGGATGGGGGGGGGGGGGGTGTTGAGGAGGGGGAGAGAGAGTTATATATGTCCTTACAATTACACACTAATTATCTCTTAGAGAGAGAGGGGAAAGAGGTGTTGGGGGAGATACCGTAAAACTTTAGTTAATAGCCTGTGAGTTTATTTGTAATACGTGCCTCGAGGCAGGCTTCAATTTGAGCCAGGCATCTATTTCCTTAATGCACACAGTTTTTGCTCATTTGCATATTTAATTGTTTAATTTCAGCATTTCAATACATTTTTTCATTTCCTGCACTAATGTATTATCGTTTACACACTGTGTCATATTTTGTTTGTCTTAGTATGCCTCAAATAAAAAATAATAACTTTTCCTTGACAGAATAATTATTCTCATCTTTGACTGCGCATTTTCGACAGTTATTACTTTTCACCACTAGAGGGTGATCGGCCAATATCTGGGGTAAGGAATCCAGAAGTTGTTGACTGTTTTTGTGCTTTCCAGTTAGCAAGCAGATCTCAGCTGTTAGCAGCCAATGGCTAGTATTTTCTTACTGGCAATAAAAACAGATGTTTACATAATTGTCATTACTGAATTATTTAATGTAACAAATGAAACATTAAGCCTCATAAACAATTCATGGTAATTAATGGAAACCCCAAACAATTCATTTAGACCCAGCGTTAATTTGAAACAGGCGGCTATTTGAAACTCTGCGTTTAACTGAAGTTTTACAGTAGTCACACCAGTGCAGACAATATGTTCCACTGTACTGATCACACTCTCTCACTCACACATAGCACTGACCTGAACATGTGTTGGTCAGGACAGATGGCCCTCTTCTGAGTGTCCTTAAACACTGGAGACTTCAGGTACCGCCCAAAAGAGTCCTATAACACACACACACACACACACACACACACACACACACACACACATACACACACACACACACACACACACACACACTTAGATACCTTCTGTACAAGAATTGAAAGTTTTACTCCAAAATAAGTCACATCATTGCAGCCATGTTACATCATGGCAGCCATTTTGTGTATGATTTTCCAGTTACAGCAGACAGAGGGCCTGTAGTATTAGTGTGGTGAAACTGACCTTCTTCATTAGCATGAAGATGTGTGTCTGAGCTGCATCCAGTACGTATCTGTGAGGGTGTTTCAACCCTTTAACAGTCACCTCCATGGTCTTCCCATCAATGTTGATCCACCACGCGTCAGGAAAGTCCTAACCAGAGACATGGTTAATGTGTGTGTGTGTGCTGGTATTACGGTTCACCACTGTACTAACCTGTCACACACTGAAGGTCTATAGGTTCACCACTGTACTAACCTGTCACACACTGAAGGTCTATAGGTTCACCACTGTACTAACCTGTCACACACTGAAGTCCTATAGGTTCACCACTGTTTCTAACCTGTCACACACTGAAGGTCTATAGGTTCACCACTGAAGACCTATAGGTTCACCACTGTACTAACCTGTCACACACTGAAGGCCTATAGGTTCACCACTGTACTAACCTGTCACACACTGAAGGCCTATAGGTTCACACACTGAAGGTCTATAGGTTCACCACTGTTCTAACCTGTCACACACTGAAGGCCTGTAGGTTCACCGCTGTACTAACCTGTCACACACTGAAGACCTACAAGTTCACCACTGTACTAACCTGTCACACACTGAAGACCTATAAGTTCACCACTGTCCTAACCTGTCACACACTGAAGACCTATAGGTTCACCACTGTACTAACCTGTCACACACTGAAGACCTATAAGTTCACCACTGTACTAACCTGTCACACTGAAGGCCTATAGGTTCACCACTGTACTAACCTGTCACACACTGAAGGCCTATAGGTTCACCACTGTACTAACCTGTCACACACTGAAGACCTATAAGTTCACCACTGTACTAACCTGTCACACACTGAAGACCTATAAGTTCACCACTGTCCTAACCTGTCACACACTGAAGACCTATAGGTTCACCACTGTACTAACCTGTCACACACTGAAGGTCTATAGGTTCACCACAGAGCAAACATGTCTATAATAGATTTAAAGACTGTTCAGATAATGTATTAATGTCTCAAAAAAGGAGTATATTCTGTATATTTGGCCTGGCGAAGTGGTTTTATGCGCTGACTGAATGGAAGCTGATAAGTTTTACTCCGCTGGTCTCGGCTGGTCTCGGGAAGAAATTACGAGTGCTCACTGTCCGAGACCGACTCAAGACCGAGTCCAAAAGTATCCGACACGGAGACAAGACCGAGACACTCAATATGTGGTCTCGAGACCTGACTCAAGACCAGTCACGAGTACTACAACACTGCTGTGTTGTATGTTCATCCTGTCTGCAAACTAAACCTATGGGGCGATAAAACTTGTACTTGAACTTGCGTTGCACATAGACAGATATATTATCAGAAACACTATTCCTGTACTGTGACTGCTGACAGGTGAATATATCTCCAGGTGAGATGATGTGTTTCTCTGCAGGGAGGAGCTCTGGCCTTTCACTCCGACTGGACAGACAGGCTACTAACGAAGCATCATGGGTAGAGAGTGATGCATCCTGGGTAGTCTCATGGGGGGCAGTGGGGTTGGGGGACTAGCTTATTCCTGTCTTATACCAATCACAAACCAAAACAACATGACCTCAAATCATATCAAATCATACCGTGCACATGACTTAATGTTTTGTCTGTCCGTAGCCAGGGACCGTCAGTGCAATGGACAACATATGGTAGACCCAAACACAGAGGTGGTAACAGCTCAGCGTGTGGGGTTATGGTTCTCTTTACTTGTAGACCTGCTGGGCCTTGTCATTCATGGTAGCGGCTGTTCCCCACTTCAGATCCTCACATGCCTCCCAGAACGCCAGGTTCTCACCTGTCAATAAATCAATCCATTAACTAATTAATCAACCAGCCAGTCAAACTTTAGTTGTATTATGTCAATCCCCTAAAAGAACCAGCAGAGGCACCTTGAAAAGACCCAGACTGTTGGGTGTCAAATGGGACAGGTACATGCCTGCCTAAAATCATGTAAAACATTTTTCATAGTTTTTTTATTTAAGCATGTTAGTCTCGTTGGGATAAGATTACATTTTTCAAGAAATGGACGAAGACATAATATCATAACACCATTGTTGCAATGTTTTCCCAATGTTGCCGTAACGCTGTAGCAACGTACCACTGAACTCCTTCTTGAGGAAGAGTCTGAAGTCATCTCTGCCTCGAGGGTCAGAGAGCAGCTCCCCAAAACTGAAGGTCCACCTCTCCACACGCATCTTAGTAGGAATTCCCACACTGACACACACACACACATATGAACGTCCACGTTTTGACATCAGTTCAAATAATACATTCTACAACGACAGGTAGGACAGGGATAGTAAGCTGGACAGTTAGGGATCAGACTCACTTCGCCATGTTGAGAAACCAGTAGGTGACATCATCAGTTACCCAGGGGTTGCTAGGGAGACAGGGGGCTAGGAAAGGGTCGTGCTTATTATAGGTGACAGAGTACTTCACAAGACTGGAGAAAAGAGAAAACAAACACAAAAAACTACTGCTATGTTGGAGAGAATGGAGAATTATGCTTTTTAGCACCTAGTTGATCACCATTAATCGCATGGTGATCTTAATCGCATGGTGATCGTATAGGATTTCAGCTTTTAACCCTAGGTGTGATGGATTGTCAAACGTGGTGACATCTAAACTATAGTGACATACGCTCCGATAGACACAGATGACTTGACCCTCGGCCTCATGATGGACTGCTGCGTAAAAATCATCTACAGGAAACAGGGGAAAAGGAATATTCATCAACACAGCCAAAAGGAAGGAGGAACTGTTCATATGTACATTTAGGGTAAATGTTATATGCTAATTATTTTAGGATGTTAAAAGTTGTTCCTCACAATTCTTCTGATGAAGTCTGAAGTTTGTTTCTGGGAAATAAAACAATGATTTGGTAATGTATAACAGCAGAATGGACAGCTGCAGTAAACTTTGCATTTATTGTGCGCGTCTGTCTGTGTAGAAGTATTCTTCAAAGTTACGACTGTAAGAGAGGCATTGAAGAAAACCTACAGACAGAAAAAGAGAGGGGGGGAAATAATATTGATGAATTCAAACAGAAATAAAACTAAATCTGTGATGTGATTGGCTAACAGAGGGAACAGGTGTGATGTGATTGGTTAACAGAGACTACAGTAATGGGAAAGGGGGGGGGGGGCAGGAAGAGGGGTATGTACCTGTATTTAGTGTCAGATTACCAAGGTAGAAATCTTCTTATCAAATATAAGCAGATTGAATACCACCTTGTCCTTGCTAGGTCACACAGACAATGATACTGTGGCTACAATATACCCCCACATGAGCAGGCTAATCCATACACGCATACACACACAAACAGCGGGACTAACCTGTTACCTCCTCTGTGTTGGGGTCTACCATGCGTTCAAGTCCGTAGTCCATTGCACTGACGGTCCCTGGCTACAGACAGACAGACAAAACATTAAGTAATGTGCAAGGTATGATTCGATATTTTCATGTTTTGGTTTGTGATTGATATCAGACAGAGGAATAAGCTAGCCCCCCCCCCCCCCCCCCCCCCCCCCGCCCCATGAGACTACCCAGGATGCATCACTCTCTACCCATGATGCTTCGTTAGTAGCCTGTCTATCCAGTCGTGAAAGGCCAGAGCTCCTCCCTGCAGAGAAACACATCATCTCACCTGGAGATATATTCACCTGTCAGCAGTCACAGTACAGGAATAGTGTTTCTGATAATATATCTGTCTACATGGAACGCAGGTTCAAGTTTTATCGCCCCCTAGTGACCTTGTGTGTAATTAAACACATGCAGCATTTCTTCTGTCATTACTTGTTGCCCTAGAAGACTAAATATCCCTTGCTCATCAGAAAATGGCATACATCGATAGAGTTAATACTTCAAATCGATCTTTAAAGTTCTCTCTTTCATCTCTGCTTCTCTTGCATAGCAAAGATGTTAAGGGACCCGGGAGAAAATGCAATAACTCAACCATTTTTTGGGGACCAAACAACATCAGTTTTACTGGTTTTAAGGGAATTAAAACGACTTCGGCTTGGATGCATATTTTATGTGGTTGAAATACTATCGGCCTTTATGACGCTGATAAAGATAGCGCCTTTACAGACGGTCCCTATCGCGCACTCACATTCTCTCAAGATGCTGAAAGAAAGAAATCCTATTTCTCCACTCCTGTTCCCGAGTCAAAAATGTACATTTGGTGTATCATTTTACTGCAAGAAATGCTTAATTCTGCAGTAGTTAATATTACATTAGAGGTTATAGAACTACAGTCAGCGTCCAGATTTCAGTTACTATTCCATTTAACCCATCTGAACACCACATTTCCCTTGACGTGCCCCGTCTTGTGACTGTCAAATTTGTACAGCACCTCACAATCATCACACATAACATCTTTCGTAAACATTAGGCTACTGTACTGGCCCTCCCTTCTCTTTATTTTCAGCTCTCCATTTCAAAGCATTTTTCTTATTTAATTCAACTCCGATATTGTACTTTTTGCCTCAGTGGATCAACGTTAACTTATTCTGCCCAAGATCCCAAAAGCATTCGGAAATTGGCGTGTATTTGGTGCACTACAGTTAGGACCTAAAGCTTAGGCTTTCACACTAACGTCAGATAAAAAAAATCATTAAAGAAAAACCTCAATGTAGCCTATAGATATTATTTGCAAAATAATTATATATTTATCACATTTTAAAGCATTGTTTTCTCTTTATTCAACCTGCCCGCCACCCTCCCGCACTTAATCCACACAATATTTCATGACCCTAAACCTGCAGATATAAACGCGGAGGCATTGGGTTATGAGTCAACACACACATCACTAGTGTGTGTCTCTCACCGGAGGTCTGTGTACCACCCAGTAGGCTCTCTCCTGGCAGTCAAACACCACGCGATCCGGCTTTTTCCTCTCCTTCCCCGCCCTGCACACAGACACACACAAAACAGTCACATTTTCCAAGTACCGTTACACAGTCCGTCTGTGGATGAATGTATGACAGTGTAGTCTATTTCTGCCAGACTAACCTGTACTGTTCTTTAGCCTGCATCACAATGAAGTCCCACTTATGATTCATCCACTTGTGAAGACTGTTATACTGCACCTGAAGACAACAGAGTAGTGTGTTACTACTTCTACATTAGATAGATGTGTGTGCCTGCATGCACGTGTGAATGTCTCTCACCTGTTCATACAGCGCCAGTATTCCTTTCTTGCGGATGTTTCTCTTAGCCAGGTATATTGCTGAGAAATAAACATGATTTTTATTTTATTTTGTAATTTTTTTGACTTAAACTTATTTGTCCGAAAACTTTAACTCTGTTTTGTAGATGTACCCAAATGCCACTAACATGGTGCCCAGAGCCCACGCCTCTACACAGACAGAGAGAGGGGGAAGAAGAAGAGAAAGGGAGAGAAAAAGAGAAAAGGGGTGGGTGTTCAGGAACCATAATACTAGACAGCTCTGTGTGTGTGTGTGTGTGTGTGTCTGTGTGTGTGTGTGTGTGTGTGTGTGTGTGTGTGTGTGTGTGTGTGTGTGTGTGTGTGTGTGTGTGTGTGTGTGTGTGTGTGTGTGTGTGTGTGTGTGTGTGTGTGTGTGTGTGTGTGTGTGTGTGTGTGTGAAGCGTGTGTGTGCGTCTGAGAAGAAAGCTCTTTTACCTTCTGCCTCTATACTGTAGCAGTTTGTTAGCCATGCCACAATGTCCTCACCTGGAAAAGGTGACAACAAACAGCTATTGTGATGTTATATCACATGTATGACATCAAGACTCATTGATTTAACTGTCACGTGTGCTAACTCTCCGGCCTCGAGGTCACCAGTCTGCTTCCCCAGTTGTCATTGTATCTGTATTTGTTTCATGTCAGTGCGCTGTCGGTGTTACGTGTTTGTTTCATTTATTAAATGTATTCCCTCCCTGAACTTGCTTCCCGACTCTCAGTGCACATCGTTACAGTAACTCTGAAATCAAAAGAGGCAGTGGAGAGGAGAGAGGGGTGATATATAAATGCCGGTCGCCTGCCTCAGAGAAACAACTGCTGTGACAGTGAATATGAGAGGAGAGGAGAGGAGGAGACGGCTATTATTTTATTAAATGTTATTAAATTTCTCTATAGGGATACTGGAAATTATTCCAGTAAGCTATTTAATTAAAGTGAGAATGCCCTCGAAGCCACTTTTTGGAGGATATATTGGCATGCGTGTTAGGCCCAAGACGAAGTCGAGCACTGGCAAACTGTGCCAATATATCCTTCAAACACCGGCTGTGTGGCCATTATCACTTTTATACAACAGGTTACCAACATATTCAAATAATGATTGACATACAGCATTTTCATTAAAAACATTATTTTAATTCTTCCAAGAGATAGTCCCGGCCCACCCGTTGTATAATCTATGCTACGCTATTCTATGTTTTACCAATCCCAGACGACATGCTGTTACAGTGTCTGTAATCAAGGATGATTTTATAAGAAACGGACAAAGCTGAAGTTGTATAATTAAAACTCAGTAGGTATACAGTAGGTTCTTTAGCCATCTCTCTCTCATCTTTCTCTCCTTACTGCTCTTCCTCCTACTCTCACTACCTCCCTGTCTCCCTATGTCCCCCCCCTCTCTCCTTCTCGACCAGAGGTTGTCAAGGCGATATAATCTTGAGCTCAAGACTTGGGAAAAAAGGTCCCGGGGTCTGTAGGTGTTACCTAACCTTTGGCAGCCACTATCTGAGAGTATTTTTCTGTTTGCTTCTTTGTGTGTGTTTACCTGTGATAGCGTGAGGTATAGTAGTGATAACCAGTCTCTGGGGTTGTGACTTGACTCCAGTCTTTGGATCCTGCATCTCCAGCATCACAGACTCCACCTTGCAGACAGCAGGAAAACAGTTCATAAAGACAACAGACATTCACCACTACAGAGGCGGGTCACTGAGACAACGGGTTGTCGAGAAAACAGGTTACCATGACAATAGGACAGGAAGTCAACAGGATACTATGATAATGAGACAGGTCAGATCCATATGCATAGAATTACATCTATAGAATCCTATTACTTTTAAATAGAACTATTACTATTAAAGGGACATTTCACCCTGGGGGAATCCAGTCTCGTTTTCATCATGTCTGGGGCATTTCTTGGACAGTGAGATGTGTTTCACACATAATTGCCCAAAAGGAAGGCAGGTCAGGGCTTCACGCACTGGATGATACACCTTATGATGGCTTCCAGTAATATTGATGGAGGGAGCACATGTCAGCGGAATCAGATTCTGTACCACTTACATCAAAATACAGAACAATACACAGTTTAACCACCCCGCTAATTGTATTAATCAGGGGGTTTGTTTGTAGTGATTGAGTAGGGAAACAGTTGTGGGAAAGGTTCTGACAGGTGGGTGTGTCTCTTAAAAGGAACTACAATGGACCTTGTACAAACTGGAAACCGCATATCCTGGCTACAAGGCCCTCCCTTTGGCAAATCAGATCATGACTCCATTCTGCTCCTCCCTTCCCATAGGCAGAAACTCAACCAAGATGTACCCATGCTAAGGTCTATTCAACGCTGGTCTGACCAATCGGAATCCATGCGTCAAGATCGTTTTGATCAGGCGGACAGGGATATGTTCCGGGTTGCCTCTGAGAATAACATTGACTTATACACTGACACAGTGACTGAGTTCATCAGGAAGTATATAGGGGATGTTGTTCCCACTGTGACGATTAAAACCTATCCAAACCAAAAACCGTGGATAGATGGCAGGATTCACGCAAAACTGAAAGAGTGAACCACTGCATTTTACCATGGCATGGTGACTTGGAATATGGTCGAATACAAACAATCCAGTTATTCACTCCATAAGGCAGGCAAAATGTCAGTACAGAGACAAAGTGGAGTTTGCATACCGCCACAATAGATCCACAGATCGCCGTTGCATTGTACACTGCCCTATCCCATCTGGACAAGAGGAATACCTATGTAAGAATGCTGTTCATTGACTACAGCTCAGCCTTCAACGCCATAGTACCCTCCAAAATCATCATTAACTTGGGGCCCTGGGTCTGAACCACGCCCTGTGTTGTGTAACTGGGTCCTGGACTTCCTGACGGGTCATCCCAGGTGGTCAAGGTAGGCAACAACACCTCCACTACGGTAATCCTCAACACAGGGACCCCACAAGGGTGCGTGCTCAGCCCCCTCCTGTACTCCCTGTTCACCCATGACCATGTGGCCACACACACCTCCAACTCAATCATCAGGTTTGCAGACGATACAACAATGGTAGGCCGGATTACCAACAACAACAAGACAGAGGTGAGGGCCCTGGTGGAGTGGTGCCAGGAAAATAACCTCTACCTCAACGTCAACAAAACGAAGGAGCTGATCATGGACTTCAGTTGACAGCAGAGGGAGCATGCTTCCATCCGTGCCTCTTCAACCTCAGGAAGGTGAAGAAATAAAGACCCTTACAAACTTTTACAGATGCACCATTTGGAGCATCCTGTCGGGCTGTATCACCGACCTGGTACGGCAACTGCACCGCAGGGCTCTCCATAGGGTGGTATGGTCCGCCCAACACATCCCCTGGGGCACACTGCCTGCCCTCCAGGACATCTACAGCACCCGGTGTCACAGAAAGGCCAAGAAGATCATTAAGGACCTCAGCCACCCGAGCCACGGCCTGTTCACCCCGCTATCATCTAGAAGGCGAGGTCAGTACAGGTGCATCAAAGCTGGGACCAAGACAGAAAAACAGCTTCTCTCACAAGGCCATCAAACTATTAAATAGCCATCACTAGCCAGCCTACCCCCAGTACCCTGCCCTGAACTTAGTCATTGTCACTAGCCGGCTACCACCCAGCGATTCAACCCTTCACCTTAGAGGCTGCTGCCCTATGTACATAGACATGGAACACTGGTCACTTCAATATAGTTTACATATTGTTTTACCCAGTTCATATGTATACTGTATTCTAGTCAAGGCCATCCTATTCAACTATTGCTGCACATATACTATTATATCCTAAGTATTCTTCAGATATACAATATATTCTATCCACATACTGTCCATAATGGCTGTATATCCCATCACATATATGCATACATACATACATACATACATACATACATACATACATACATACATACATACATACATACATACATACATACATACATACATACATACATACATACATACATACATACATACATACATACATACACACACACACACACACACATACATACATACATACATACATACATACATACATACATACATACATACATACATACATACATACATACATACATACATACATACATACATACATACATACATACATACATACATATATTCAGTATCAGTCAAAAGTTTGGACACACCTACTCATTCAAGGGTTTTTCTTTATTTTAGTATTTTCTACATTGTAAAAAAATTGTGAAGACATCAAAACTATGATATAACACATATGGAATCAGGTAGTAACCAAAAAAGTTTTGCCGGCCTTCAACTTCGTCTCGTGCCAAACACCCGTGCCGATATATCCTCCAAACACCGGCTTCTCGGGAACTATCACTTAATTGTACTCCGGACTCCGACACTGCTCAACCTAACATACAGTTGAAGTCGGAGGTTAACATACACCTAAGCCAAATCCATTTAAACTCAGTTTTTCACAATTCCTGACATTTAATTCTAGTAAAAATTTCCAGTCTTAGGTCGTTTAGGATCATCACTTTATTTTAAGATTGTGAAATGTCAGAATAATAGTCCCATGGTGTTTAATAGTCCCTAATAGTCCCATGGTGTTTAATAGTCCCTAATAGTCCCATGGTGTTTAATAGTCCCTAATAGTCCCATGGTGTTTAATAGTCCCTAATAGTCCCATGGTGTTTAATAGTCCCTAATAGTCCCATGGTGTTTAATAGTCCCTAATAGTACCATGGTGTTTAATCGTCCCTAATAGTCCCATGGTGTTTAATAGTCCCTAATAGTCCCATGGTGTTTAATAGTCCCTAATAGTCCCATGGTGTTTAATAGTCCCTAATAGTCCCATGGTGTTTATACTTGCGTACTATTGTTTGTACAGATGAACGTGGTACCTTCAGGAGTTTGGAAATTGCTCCCAAGGATGAACCAGAGTTTTAATGACTCCAACCTAAGTGTATGTAAACTTCCGACTTCAACTGTATCTATATTTCTTAATTCCATTCTTTTACTTTTAGATTTCTATGTATTGTTGTGTATTGGTAGATATTACTCCACTGCTAGGAACACAAGCATTTCGCTAAACCCGCAATAAAACATCTACTAAATATGTGTATGCGTCTAATACAATTTTATTTTATTTGCTGGTTGCAAGGACACACCCAAGAAACACTCACATCATACCACATCCCCAAGTCAACTCATGTTTGGTTTATGTCATGGCCGCCAGCATTTCTTGAGGAGCAAGCCAGAAAACGAGGCCAAATCAGCGGGTGCAGTTCCCCTTTAAATTACACAGAGAACCCAGTTTTAGTAGCCTGTTGGTAACAGAAGCTGGCACAACAAGCATGGTCCCGGCTGGGAATGCAACAAGAGTTTGTCCTGTCCAGTACGGTTAGTACAAATGGGTTGGATTATCTGCTGGCTGCTGGAGGTGCTAATACTAATCACACAATACTCGGTGACCTCATCACTGAGTAGCAATACAATGGTAGAGAGAACACAGTGTCAATCAAAGCCAAAGCTACAGTACAAGTTTGTGAAATGCTGTTCACGGAAGTAATGTACTTACACTTCGCACATTGAGGATAGGTGATCTCATTTTACGGCATAGGCTAGCTCTCTCACACTCTTATTGACACCTGTGAAACAACTAAACATGACTAGCTGGTTAACTGTAAATATAGACAGGCTTTCCTGGGAATTATGTTTTGTGATATGTGGCAAACAAATCCATAAGAGCTGAGTTTTAAAAAATGGCTGTAGGAGAATATGGCATGTAATGATTTTTTGTTGTTGTAATCATTATGTATTATTATCATATAGGTGCACTGGGTCGACAACCCGGATAATAATACAAAACATCAGACTCCACTGCCCAGCGTGTGATGAACGAATAGTCGATATATATTTTGATGACTAAATATAGCAACACACTGTAGCCTAGATGTCTGCATCTGCCCTGTAGCATAACGATCTCTGATTGGGCTAACCTACCTACCTTTTTGAGACATGCCATCCTCGTTCGGAACCTCTGTCCATGATCCCGTACGTTTCTGATGGTCATGTTGTCTGCCTTCCTCCCCTATTATTCACTATGATAACGGCTACACTCTGAATGAATGTAGCCTAATATTTCTCCAGCCAAAGGGAAGACGCTAGATGCGAAGGAATACGCGAGTAGGTTATCAATACAATGACCAGCATGCATCGATAGGGATGGAGAGGGAGATCGTATTAGCCAATCGGGGCACGGTTCTATATTCCCACCAGTGAACCACCTGTCTGTCTGCCATAGCCTGCTATATGAAGTAAGGTAACCGATATGCTCTGCATTTATGCAACTGTGTGGTGTGACCACCAGGTGGGGACATTGGATCATACACCTCAGAGCCTAAATGATTCATGATCAAGTCATGATTGTAATTTGACAGTGTTGAATTGTTCTGTTAAATGTTAAATTAGGGCTTTGATGTGATGTGAATAATAAGGTATTTCAATGTTATAATTTTAGGAACAGCTATTTTGTTTAATTTGGTCAACTTTGGTAAAAAAAAAAAAGTGGTCTAAATGAGGATGTAAAAAAGTTTTTTCAGGGCAAAATGAAAAGAATAATCACATGGTTAAGTGATGAAATTAATGTATTAATTTTGCTTTGCAAGAAAGGCATTATATGCTAGATTTGTAGACTGTACTGTCATCCAAAGCACACTTTTTGGTTATATAAAAGACAGGGGCTTGCCCAAAGGCTTGGTCCTGTGTGTGTGTGTGTGTGTGTGTGTGTGAACATTAACACAGGCAGCCCAATACAGCGGTGTAATCATTAATCGAAACATTTTCAATAATTTCAAGTAGATCCCTCCACATTTCGTTCCGTTTGCTTCCGTTACTAAACGCTTTGCAACAGAATCTACGTAATAAATACATCCCTGATATTTTTCCACGTATTGGTATTTTGTTAAATCAGATCAGCTCTTTCTACAACAATTGGGTAAAAGATCAGAATTGAGCTGCCTGTGTAAACGCAGCCAGTGTGTACTTACATAGAAATCATTATATTGCTATGGTGTAGAGTAGACAGTAGCGTTCCCGCGCTCCTCACATGAACGCGCAAACTCTCTCCCGTGTATCGATGAAGCTGGTTGAAACATGGCGGACTTCCTGCCGACCCGATCCGTACTAAATCACTACTTCCCCGCTTGCCTGCTTACCAACACCGAGGTGGAACAGCTGAGGAAATCTAAGGCGATTGACAAAAGTATTTCCCGGGACAAAACCTACGTGAAACGACTAGTGAAGATACTTTTACTGGGCGCGGGCGAGAGCGGCAAGTCCACTTTCCTCAAACAGATGAGGATTATCCACGGGCAGGACTTCGACCAGCAAGCTCGAGAAGAGTTCCGGGCAATAATTTACAGCAATGTTATCAAAGGTAACTAGGGAGAAAGTCTACGGGACTTTATAAAAAAAAAAAGCTACATTAACATCCTTAACGTTCGTCTTTCGGGCCCGACTGTTGAAAACTTTTTGGCAAAGTTTCCATTATGTTTATAAGTGGAGCTGCTTTCCGAAGCAGATTAGCTAGCTAACTGTTACTGTATGGGGTTTAGCTTCAGAAATACAAATTCCCCGTTTAGTGGAGGAACGCCCGTGTTGGTGACTATGGAAGAGTGTGTGAGTATCGCCGTTTCTAATGTAAAAATGGAAATGTTTCTTATAACTGGCTAACTAAATCAGATATACTTGAGAAAATATGACTTCCTGCTGCCAGCTCTAAAATTCAACTCCTCTAACGTTATTCTTTGAGGGGTTTTTTCAGTTTCGTTTGAACAGTGGTGTAACATGCCTCCAGAGTGACCAAACTATCTAACTGTGGTTTATATCCTCGAAACATAAAGACTTCTTTTAAATCAGCCTTGTTGCTTTCTGATACTTGTCAGATAGTGTTGTGGGCCACAGACCCCTGTGTGTGTTTAACTCTAAACCCTATCTCTCCCCTTCAGGTGTGCGTGTGTTGGTAGATGCACGGGAGAAGCTTCAGATCCCCTGGGGTTCCTCTGACAACCAGGTGCACGGAGACAATGTGATGTCATTTGACACAAGATCTTCGATGATGGTGCACGGCCAGGTGGAGACGAGCGTGTTCCTCAAGTACCTGCCCTCCATCCAGGCCCTGTGGGCTGACGTTGCCATACAACACGCCTACGACAGACGCAGGGAGTTCCAGCTGGTCAGTACACTACACACGCATGCACAGATGCACACAGACTCATCAGGCCTCTGCAGACTGGCTGAAGTGAATGTGAAACTGAGTAGAGACCAGAGACTTGTGGCTGCTTCCTCCTTTGTCTCTCAATGGCTCTCTCTGCATGTGTGAGGTTGGTGTGTGTGTCGGATGCTCAAGCTGCACGTGCGTCAGTCTGTTAGCTGTGCCGACCTCAGCTCTCCTCTATTGACACCTGGTCTTTCCTAACACACACACTAGGGCTGCGAATTGCTAGGGACCTCACGATACAATATTATCAAGATACTTAGGTACTGCTGCGATATGTATTGAGGTTTTATCATGATTCTGTGTATTGCGAATCGGTACTGTAATTTTTTATTGTGTTCGATGTAATGCTCACTCTGTCTGCTGCAGAGGAACAAGGAAGAGCCATGAGAATTTTTGGGGTCATGGAAATAAATGGTGATAACATTCAGTCAAAGTTTGCGTACACAGATTTGCAGACGTTATCGCAGGTGGTGTGAAATGCTTGTGTTTCTAGCTCCAACAGTGCAGTAATACCTAGCAATACAAGCAATGCACACATAATCCAAAAAGTAAAAAGAAAGAAATTAAGAAATGTCGGAACGAATCGAATTAGCATCCCATATAGCACAGGTTGTCTCACCATAACATGGAGAACAAGCTATAGATAGAAAAATACTTGAGTATTGGTGAGCTGTTTGTTGGTGAGATCGAGTATGATTTGTGCAGGAATGCTGATCTGCTTACAGGCACTCAAAGCCCTGTACCGGCTGCATTCAACACTAACACTGACATAAAAGTGACATAGCAGAAATACAGCAGTGACAGCCAGATTTTACAGGATGCCAATGAGCTATATGTCAGTGTCAGGCCTGAAATTTCTTGATTTTTAGGGGCACGGCCATCAACACTCTCCTTGGTCAAATAGCCCTTACACAGCCTGGAGGTGTGTTTTGGGTCATTGTTTTGTTGAAAAACAAATGATAGTCCCACTAAGGGCAAACCAGATGCGATGGCATATTACTGCAGAATGCTGTGGTAGCCTTGCTGAATTCTAAATAAATCACTGACAGTGTTACCAGCAAAGCACCATCACACCACCTCCTCCATGCTTCATGGTGGGAACCACACATGCAGAGATCATCCGTTCACCTAATCTGTGTCTCACAAAGACACTGCGGTTGGAACCAAAAATCTCATATTTGGACTCATTAATGTCCATTGCTCGTGTTTCTTGGGCCAAACAAGTTTCTTATTATTATTGGTGTCCTTTAATAGTGGTTTCTTTGCAGCAATTTGACCATGAAGTCTCCTCTGAACAGTTCTGTTCTGTCTGTTTCTTGAACTCTGATGCTTTTATTTGGGCAGCTTCTGAGGTGCAGTTAATAAATAATAAATCCTCTGCAACAGAGGTAACTTTTTTTTACCTTTGTTTAACTAGGCAAGTCAGTTAAGAACAAATTCTTATGTACAATGATGATCTACCGGGGAACAGTGGGTTAACTGTCTTGTTCAGGGGCAGAACGACTGATGTTTACCTTGTCAGCTCAGGGATTCGATCTAGCGATCTTTTGGTTACTGGCCCAATGCTCTAACCACTAAGCTACCTGCCGCCATAAGTCTGGGTCTTCCTTTCCTGTGTCGGTCCTCATGAGTCAGTTTCATCATAGCGTTTGATGGTTTTTGCGACTGCACTTGAAGAAACTTTCAAAGTTCTTGAAATTGTCCTCATTGACTGGCCTTCATGTCTTAAAGTAATGGACTGTCATTTCTCTTTGCTTATTTGAGCTCTTCTTGCCATAATATGGACTTGGTCTTTTACCAAATAGGGCTATTTTCTGTATACCACCCCTACCTTATCACGGCACAACGGATTGGTTCAAACGCGTTAAAAAGGAAAGAAATTCCACATTTAACAAGGCAGACCGGTTAATTGAAATGCATTCCAGGTGACTACCTCAGGAAGCTGATTGAGAGAATGCCAAGTGTGCCAAGCTGTCATCAATGCAAAGGGTGGCTACTTTGAAGAATCTCAAATATAAAATATATTTTGGTTACTATGTGATTCCATGTGTAATTTCATATTTTTGATGTCTTCACTATTATTCTACATTGTAGAATAATAGTAAAAATAAAGAAAAGTTCTTGAATCTGTAGGTGTGTCAACTTTTGACTGGTTATATATTGTTTTCCCCAAACCCTACCAAATCAAATTTTATTGGTCACATTCACGTTTACCAGATGTTATTGCGGGTGTAGCGAAATGCTTGTAAGGTTGCTTAGGAGCTAGAAGCAGAGCTTCCCTATCTGTCGGCGCCATCTTGCTAAGGGCCACCCCTCCCCTAATTGGAGTAAACAACACTTAGGCTTCTACTTCCATCTTATTCATAGTATATCAATTTTACAATAGTTATTTTTGATTTGTTTTTAGTCCCATCCAGCTACTTTCAACCCCTCCCATCTATTTCTGAACATCATCCAGTTTTGATTTGTTTGCCATATATATATTTCAACTGTGCTGTGATGTTTCACAAAAGTTCTGAACCTTTCTATTCACATAGTTTCTAAAGATTGTCAATTAAAGAAACATTTTTGCTAAGAGTTATTATATTATTGATCAATTTGACTCACTTTTTTAATCGCCCAGCAGAGTTGGCTTAAATGTTGGAATTCTTCAGCCATTCCTGTGACCAAAAACAAGCTACATTCGTTGCAAGAATTTTGTATAATAATTTTAAAGTTTAAAAACTCAAGTTTTGAATACAGTGTCGTTTTGTGTATCAGTTCATAAACCATATGCCATGGAATCGGTACATCGAAAATCTCTTCCCAACTCTATTGCTATAGGGCACAGCTGTCAATACTTTTTTTTATTTAACCTTTTTATTTAAATAGGCAAGTCGGTTAAGAACAAATTCTTATTTACAATGACGGCCTACCAAAAGGACAAAACACACATCACGACAAGAGATACACTTTATGACAATGAGGCATGTCTTACTGTGTTCCGACCATCGGAGTGTAAGGGGATTCTTTTATAAAAACTTCCTCATTTGTCAGACACAATGACAGCCACAGACACAATCCTAGTCATATTAAACCCATGCTAGTTGTTGCATTTTTAGACCTTTTCTAAATTTCGAAAGGATATTTTCATCTCGCAATTGCGGTGCGCTTTGGAGATTTGGAGAGTAATGTTTTCCCGCTAATAGCATTTTGGAACATTCACGCTTATAGTTTACTGCCGTTTTGCGCATTCCTGTGCTCATAATGTGAAGAAATAGCCTACTATTTTAACATTTAACAACAGCTAAATGTTCTGATGGATTACAAAAATTATGGGGCATTACGATCACACAAGGGTGCATCGACAGCCGGGAAGTCAGTCTGAGATGTAACAATTTGTGTTTATAACTCTGTGTGTGGGTGTGTGTCAGGGTTAACGTCAGCCGGTAATAGCAGGCTTTTGGCCAATTTTTTTAAATAAATGGAAATCTGATCAATAAAACTGCCGCCAGCCAATTGTCCAGGAAAGAAAAAAAAATCCCTTTGCTAAATAATGTTTTTTAACCTATTCATTGATTGAAATACCAGTCGATGGAAATGCATTTGACTGGTCATATGCTTATCGGTCTATAGGTTAATTTTTGTAGTGCACTGCATATCGAGGTTATGAGCGGAAATCTGTCAGGACCGCGTGAGAGCTCCTGCTGCTGTTGCTACAGCTTCTCAAACAGCTCATTCGTTTGCTGCTGGAGTGAAACGTGATTTTTATAACCCCAATCATTGTGTAACAATTCTAAATGCAATTGTGTGTTAAGTTTTGATAGCCACGATTTTAAAAGCGCTAAAAACAACAAAACATTTCAACTGGTAATTAAAGCCTGCTTCCCATTCAAGTGGCTGTATGCAGGCTTCAGTGCATCACACCACTTTGCAATGAGCTGGAGGCAGTATGTATTTTGGAAACATACAGTATACTTAATTGTTTGAAGCCTGAATGTTTTACGTCATATTATGAGGCATGTCTTACCTTGCTTCAAAGTCAAACCCGACCATAGAAACATGGAGGCAATTATTTTATAAAGACTTCCATATGCCATTGAAACCAGTAGCCTATTTCTCTCATTTGTTTTCAAATAAACTTTCTTTCATTGTCCAGTAGCCAAAGCCGCAATCCATGCTTATTTCTGCATCTTTAGATCTCACCTCTATCTTAATTTCTAACTGATTTTCATCACTGTCCTTGGATACAGCTGACATGAATAATGCGCTTTTGACAAGTGTTTTCCTGCTAATTGCATTATGGAACCAACATTCGCACGTTGCGTATTGCCTAGGGTGCCTTGCCTAGGGTGCGTTGCCTAGTGTGCCCTGCCTTGTGCACATTGCTGCGCTTTATGTGGAGAAATAATAGTTTATCAACATTTTAAGCAAAACTTTCTGGTCTATTACATCAGATTCATTGCATTATTTTTTATTTTTTTAAAGAGTCATAATTCATGCAACCTATCATCCCAGAGTCTGTTTGGAATTGGCTATTTCTTTCTCGCACAGTACGACAAGCTGACCAATGGAATAGGTCAAATTTTCTGCTATGGGCAATAGATTGACATAGTGACTAGTGATTTTGCTGTTTGTTACTTGTCTTGGCACAGGAAAAGTAAATAACTTCTAACATCTTCAAAGTACGCATCGGAATTCGGTAAGGACACACGCCATTGCATCCTCGACTTGCATGTTCTGTTAAGATGAATAGGTCTAGCCATAATCTAAATGTGATTTCTGTCACCCTGAGTACTGTGGGTGGGTGCCCTAATCAGGTTACGCACCCAATGCATATGGGTCCGGTAAATTTCTCAAATGTCCATTAAATTAAAATGCTGCCGATCAAATGTTTGTCACCACATTTTCCTAACGGGAATTCTGGTGTGTGTTTACAGTAAGAAGGGAGGCAGGATCTGTTACAGAAAAAAACAAGTCGTGTGCCTAGGTTTCACTTTTGGGTTGTAGCTGAGGCCATCTGTCTAATGATATACTGGTTCCAGTAGCACAGCGCCTGTGTGTATGTTTATCAGTGTGTGTGTGTATAGTGTAGGCCGTCATTGCAAATAAGAATTTGTTCTCAACTGACTTGCCTAGTTTAATTTAAAAAATAAAGAATTCTGCCTGTATGGACAGACACTTGAGCTCTGGTTTGATCAACTCTACATACTCTGTAATCTTAGCCTACCGCACACAGACAGACGCAGACAGGTTTTTCAGGCCAGGTGAGTTGTAAAGGTAAAAGGCCTTTAGTGTTATTATCGAATGTGTACAGTAAAACACACACACACAGTTGTGATCTAATCATCACAAAGACACAAGAATAGATCGTTTTTTAAATTTACATTTCTGTAGCTTTCAGGGGTAGAGTGAGTACATGCTCAAACACACACACTCAGACTGGAATGTAAGCCAGTCTTGGCTGTGCAGGCTCGTGTTTGGGCACGCCCCACTTACTGAGAAACAACACCAGACCAGGAGGACAGGGTGGAAAACACACCCACACTCCGTTACACATCACACACACATACAGGCACACGAATGCTCACTTCACATGGATGCACTACAGGGGTTGGCAACTTGAGGCCATTCCACTACAAGGGGTTGGTATCATGTGGCCAACCTGGTTTTTTGGGGGGGTGGGGGTTTGGTCCAAAAACACTGTAAAATTACCAGGAATTCAGCTACCGATTTGTTTAATTGAGGAAATCTATTCCCAAGTTTTCCCACAAATAAAAATAGACCTAATGTGAGCATATTTGATTCTGAGTTTGTACATACAGTGTATTCAGACCCCTTGACCTTTTCCACATTTTGTAGCCTTATTCTAAAATAAATAAATAAAATATAAAAAAATCTCATCAATCTACACACACTACCCCATAATGACAAAGCCAAAACAGGTTTTTAGAAGTTTGTGCAAATGTATAAAACCCAATACCTTATTCACATAAGTATTCAGATCCTTTGCTATGAGACTCGAAATTGAGCTAAGTTGTGTCCTGTTTACATCATTCTTGATGTTTCTACAACTTGATTGGAGTCCACCTGGGGAAATTCAATTGATTGGACATGATTTAGAAAGGCACAGAACTGTCCCACAGTTGACAGTGCATGTCAGAGCAAAAACCAAGCCATGAGGTTGAAGGAATTGTCCGTAGAGCTCCAAGACAGGATTGTGTCGAGGCACAGATCTGGGAAAGGGCACCAAAAAATGTCTGCAGCATAGAAGGTCCTCAAGAAGACCGTGGCCAACATCATTCTTAAAAGAAAGAAGTTTGGAACCACCAAGACTCTTCCTAGAGCTGGCCGTCTGGCCAAACTGCGCAATCGGGGGTGACCAAGAACCCGATGGTCACTCTGACAAAGCTCTAGAGTTCCTCTGTGGAGATGGGAGAACCTTCCAGAAGCCAACCTTCTCTGCAGCACTCCACCAATCAGGCCTTTATGGTAAAGTGGCCAGACGGAAGCCACTCTTCAGTAAATGGCACATGACAGCCCGCTTGGAGTTTGCCAAAAGGCACCTAAAGACTCTCAGACCATGAGAAACAAGATTCTCTGGTCTGATGAAACCAAGATTGAACTCTTTGGCCTGAATGCCAAGCGTTACATCTGGAGGAAACCTTGCACCATCCCTACGATAAAGCATGGTGGTGGCAGCATCATGCTATGGGGATGTTTTCCGTGTCAGGATCAGGGGAAAGATGAATGGATCAAAATACAGAGAGATCCCTGATGACAACCTGCTCCAGAGCGTTCAGGACCTCAGACTGGGGTAAAGGTTCACCTTCCAACAGGACAATGACCCTAAGCACACAGCCAAGACAATGCAGGAGTGGTTTTGGGACAAGTCCCTGAATGTCCTTGAGTGGTCCAGGGCCTGGACTTGAACCTGATCTAACATTTCTGGAGAGATCTGAACATTTATGTGCAGCGACGCTCCCCATCCAACCTGACACAGCTTGAGAAAATCTGCAGAGAAGAATGGGAGAAACTCTCCAAATACAGGTGTGCCACGCTTGTAGCGTCATACCCAAGAAGACTTGAGGCTGTAATCGCTGCCAAAGGTGCTTCAACAAAGTACTGCGTAAAGGTCTGAATACTTATGTAAATGTGAGATTTCAGTTTTAATGTTTATATATTTGCTCAAATTTCTTGACCTGTTTTTGCTTTGTAGTTATGGGGTATAGTGTGTAGATTGATTGGGGGGGATTTAATCAATTTTAGAATACGGCTGTAACGTGACAAAATGTGGAAAAAGTGAAAGGGTCTGAATACTTTCCCAATGCACTGTATAACGTTTGTATGTGAAAACGACTTCTAAGACTCATACATTCAGTTGTTCCGAACACACTTGAGCTGAAGAGGGAGGCTCACTCTGCTGGTGCTAGTGCACGCGCAGATCAAATATACTTCTGGAACGCCGTTTTAGGGTGTTTTTAATGCCCTAATAATTTGAAAGATTGCTCAGAAAACCATGTTTTAATTGGTGTAGGTTTACTTTGATTTTTTTTTTACCTTTTGCCAATTCAAGATAAGCAGAGTAAGGTGTTTTATGTGACTATTGCATAATCTGCCTACTTCCATAATCAGTTTAATATCGAATTATTAGTATGCATGTAAACGTGCTCAATGAAATCAAAGTATGACATTGTTATTTTCAAACGTAATCAATATTTAGACTTTGTGGTCAATGTGGTTTTTCCAATTATTATAATTGAGTTCCGACCATTCGCTCCGACACAAATCGGCCCGCGGCTGAATCTAGTTGCCCTACCACTGTAGTACACTCACTCACTCACATGCAGCAGTTTTAGGCTGATGTGTGTACATAATCTGAGTATTAGAAGGATTGACAATGACGCTAAAACACATTTCTCTCCTCTCTCAGGGTGAGTCGGTTAAGTATTTCTTGGACAATGTGGAGAAGCTCGGGGAGCCGGTAAGTTTCTCTCCCTCGCCCTCTTTCCCTCCATAATTCACTCTGCCTCCTTAACATCCCCATCCTCTTCTCCTGTCTTCTACTCATCCCTCTCTCTCCTCCAGAGCTACATCCCTTCCCAGCATGACGTCCTGCTAGCCCGTAAGCCCACTAAGGGCATTCATGAGTATGACTTTGAGATCAAGAGTATTCCCTTCAAGATGGTGGACGTGGGAGGACAGCGCTCGGAAAGACGTCGGTGGTTTGAGTGTTTTGACTCTGTCACCTCCATACTGTTCCTAGTGTCTTCTTCAGAGTATGACCAGGTACACACACAGTGGACATGCACGCACACTGAACACGCTCACCACACACGCCCTCTGTTTCTCTCTCACTGACACACTACCTAATTTATTTATTTCATTTTTCTATCCCCTGTGTGTTCTAGGTCTTGATGGAGGACAGGCAGACCAACCGGCTGAGAGAGTCGTTGAACATCTTTGAGACGATTGTCAACAACCGAGTCTTCCTCTCAGTCTCCATCATCCTCTTCCTCAACAAGACTGACCTGCTGGAGGAGAAGGTCTGTACAGTCACATTCCCCGTAATCACAAACTCGTTTACCTAAGATAGTGATGCCTTGAGTAGATTGGACCCTGCTCGCATGAGTCCTCACTGAAGAAAATGGGCTCTTAGCTTTTCAGAGAGAAAAATATTGATGTCAAGTATTGTGATTGAGTCCAAACCAACCTTCTGATTGTACTGACATTCCATGTTATGTTCGGCTGATCCTTGTTCTCGGCAGGTCTTGAATGTTTCGCTAAGTAAATACTTCCCAGAGTACACGGGGCCGGACCACAGCCTGCCGGACGTCCAGAAGTTCCTAGTGGACTGTTTCCGGGAGAAGAGAAGAGACTTGACACAGAAGCCCCTCTACCACCACTTCACCACGGCCATCAACACAGAGAACATCCGCCTGGTGTTCCGAGATGTCAAGGATACTATCCTTCATGACAACCTCAAACAGCTGATGCTCCAGTGAACTATGACCTCCAGAGAGAACCTGAGCAAAACCAGCCTCCGAGATGGCCCCAGAGAGGACTTATTCTCCTGCCTAAAAGAGGACCTGATTGAGGACCTCTCACCTTTTAAAAGAGGACCTGCAATAAACCAGACTTTAAGAGGACTTGTTTGAGGACACCCATGCCTTGGGGAGGACCTTGACGTTCCACTTCTGTTTAGATGTTTTTATTTGGTTTTTACTGCCCTGTGGTGAGTGGATGGTCTATAGACTGCTCTGAAGTCAGTTTGGCTAGGGACATGATTGAATGCTGGATACTAAGCTCTGTACCTGGGTCAGTTTGATGTCTACGCTGATGCCTACCGTGCTGTCATAGCCCCTCTCCTGTCCACTGATCTGTGTGACTAACTGATGGAGAAACCATAACGCCTTCATACAACATCTTAATAACCCTTAATCACTGTGTGTGTGCGTGCATGTGTTCATCTGTACTGAGCTATGTGTATACCTGTCTAGCCTTAGGTATTTGCGTAAACTATCATTTAATCAATCATGTCCTTGATCACCTACATTCCAGTGTGTGTGTGTGTGTATACAGTTAAATGTCTGCCTTCCTATTCCCTGATGGTTAACTTGTAATTCTGCTGTAAGGACACACACACTTGCAGCAGGCAGGCGTGACTGTTAGCTAATATTGTTATCTCAGGGTTGTATGGAGACCATTGTATAAATGTCATTATTGTGTCTGTAGTCTATTGTCGAGACCCCTCAAATTCAAATCTGGCCCTTCATTGCTTTTGAAAATTTTCCCCTTCTAATCAGGGACTGGTTTAGACCTGGGACATCATGTGGGTGCAATTAATTATCAGGTAGAACAGAACCAGCAGTACTCCATACCTCGTAGGGTAATATTTGAATAACCCATGTCTATATTGGATACTCCAGGTTAAAGCTTTAGATTCTTAGTTAAATGTCTTCTGTGCGAACCTGTTCTTGTACGTATTCTTTAGGCACGAATTGGAAGAAACGGGCTGCAACGGGGAGGTACTATCTAAACTTGTCCAATAAGAAACTGCTGTTTTCTTTTTTTATGGCACAATGTTTTGAAACGTTTTGCCACAGTGTGCCCTAATGAATACAACCCAGAAGAGCAGATGGCTGTGTCTCAGACCCTGGGCTGCATTCATTTGGGGAGCAAATGTTATATAACCTTCAGGTAGAGCCATACATGCGTGTTAATTCCTATATGAACGTTCTATAACGCCTCCCTCTCCTCCCCTCCCATTGGTGCCCTTGTAAAGGGATGTGTGTTGCGTTAGACAGCCTCTCTGGCCATCTGTTTGATGTTTATAGTTGTACAGACTGACTCCAATTTATATTCTAGTTGAAATGTTTGTTTCTTTCCTGTCTATACTATAACCTGTGTTGTTGATGACCATAGTGTGTGTGTGTGTATATACTGTCCTAATGTGTATAGGTATGCTGACACTGTAAAATCTGCCACCTTTATAGTGCTGAATGACAGCTTGAGGCTAACTCCAGATCAGCGTTGTAACGTTTCTCTCCTGCTAAATCACACTGTGCCTTCACCGTATGTGTACAAGGATCAACTGTGATAGTTTTCCTCTAGCTACGGAGATGACGTGTCTGTCTTTCCACTGTCCCTCTCTGGCTCTGGCCTTGTACATACTGACATCTGATGCCTTAGTTGTAATATAAAACACTTGGTTTACTTTCATGTGTAAATGGTTGTTTAAAAAATGGGCAGATTATTCGCTGATTGCTGTTTCACACTTTGCCTTGTCATTGAACAGACTATGGACATGTTTCCTTTTTCTAACAATCAGCGTTCTTCCTTGTTTAATGCCACTTAAACCGTTAAAATAAAACCATATTTCTTTAACGAAGTGTGACTTGTCATTCATTCACACCATAGACTATAAAGTAGGGGTTCTCTTGTTCTGGACCAGAAGCCTCCACCGTGTGCATGCTTCAACTCCCCAAGGCCTGATTAGACTAAGGTTTCTCAAGTTCAGTTGAACTGAAGAGTTCCATCCTCTGACCAGGCTGCCTTAAAATGAAATCTAAAAAGGCATTACGTTCGATTGTTTTCCTACTGCTCTACACAACCTGCTCTACATTTCCAATCTGAATGAAGTATAGAAGTGTTTCTAAATGAATATGTGATGATGAGATCTTCATTTTTGTCTTCACACCCCAGAGTTAATGCTTGGTGGAAGCACCTTTTGATAGGAATTACAGCTGTAAATAATTTTAAATAAGATTCTACCTACTCGACACAACTCTTAGAGCAACATATCCATTGTTTTTGTCAAAATTGCTAAAGCTCAGTAAATTTGGTTGGAAGTCACTGAAGGACAGCATTATTCAAACCTTTTCAAAAAATATTTAAGCAGATTTATGTCAGGACTGAGACTAGACCCCTCAGGAACACTCAACACCTCTTAGAAAGCCATTCTGGTGTGTCTTCGGCATTACGATTTGTGTAATTGTCCAGCTGAAAAATACAACTATCCCAGGATTAGTTATTCAGAAGACTGAGGCATGTTTTCCTCTAACTTTTTACCTTGGCTTAGTTCCTTTCATATTTCTTTTGATCCTGACAAACTTGAGTATCTGCCGGTGACAAGCATACCCATGACATGATGCTGCCCCCACTATACTTGAAAATACATAGGCATTGACGTGTATTCATGGATGCCATGGGAAGCCAGGCTTCCCCAAAAAGGAAAAAAAATATTTTTTTGTTTTTCTGTCTTTCATAAATTTCCTTCACAAGAGATTGAATGTACTGTGCTTTCGGCAAGTATTCAGATCCCTTTACTTTTTCCACCTTGTGTTACATTACAGCCTTATTCAAAAATAGATTAAATAAATACAAATCCTCAGCAATCTACACACAATAATGACAAAGCAATTTTTGAATAAAAAAACTAAAATAAATACCTTAATTACATAAGTATTCAGGCCCTTTGCTATGAGACATGAAATTGAGGTCAGGTGCATCCTGTTTCCATTGATCATCCTTGAGATGTTTCTACAACTTGGGAGTCCACCAGTGGTAAATTCAAATGATTGGACATCATTTGGAAAGGCACACACCTGTCTATATAAGGTCCCATTGTTAACAGTGTATGTCAGAGCAAAAAGCAAGCCATGAGGTCGAATGGAATTGTCCGTAGAGCTCCAAGACAGGATTGTGTCGATGCACAGATCTGGGCAAGGTTACCCAAATACATTCTGCAGCATTGATGGTCCCCAAACACACAGTGGCCTCCATCATTCTTAAATGGAAGAACTTTGGAACCACCAAGACTAACTAGAGCTGGCTGCTCGGCCAAACTTAGCAATTGGGGGAGAAGGGCCTTGGTCAGGGAGGTGACCAAAAACCTGATGGTCACTGACGGAGCTTTAGAGTTCCTCTGTGGAGATGGGAGAAACTTCCAGAAGGACAACCATCTCTGCAGCACTCCACCAAACAGGCCTTTATGGTAGAGTGGCCAGATGGAAGCTACTCCTCAGTACAAGGCACCTAAAGACTCGCACACCATGAGAAACAAGATTGCTGAAAAACTGCTGCCACCACCATGCTTCACCGTAGGGAAGGTGCCAGGTTTCCTCCAGACGTAACGCTTGGCATTCAGGCCAAAGAGTTCAATCTTTTATTTATTTATTTTTATTTAACCAGGTATTCAAGTTGAGAACAAGTTCTCATTTACAATTGCGATACAAGGCAATTGCCGATATAAAGCAAAGCAGTTCGACACAACAAATAGTTACACATGGAGTAAAACAAACATACAGTCAATAATACAGTAGAAAAGTAAGTCTATATACAATGTGAGCAAATGAGGTGAGATAAGGGAGGTAAAGGAAAAAAAGGCCATGGTGTCGAAATAAATACAATATAGCAAGTAAAACCCTGGAATGGTAGATTTGCAGCAGAAGAATGTGCAAGGTAGAGATAAAAATAATGGGGTGCAAAGGAGATAAATAAATACAGTAGGGGGGAGGTAGTTGTTTGGGCTAAATTATAGATGGGCTAAGTACAGGTGCAGTAATCTGCGAGCTGCTCTGACAGCTTGTGCTTAAAGCTAGTGAGGGAGATAAGTGTTTCCAGTTTCAGAGATTTTTGTAGTTCGTTCCAGTCGCTGGCAGCAGAGAACTGGAAGGAGAGGCAGCCAAAGGAAGAATTGGTTTTGGGGGTGACCAGAGAGATATACCTGCTGGAGCGCGTGCTACAGGTGGGTGATGCTATGGTGACCAGCGAGCTGAGATAAGGGGGGAATTTACCTAGCAGGGTCTTGTAGATGACCTGGAGCCAGTGGATTTGGCGACGAGTACGAAGCAAGGGCCAGCCAACGCGAGCGTACAGGTCGCAGTGGTGGGTAGTATATGGGGCGTTGGTGACAAAACGGATGGCACTGTGATAGACTGCATCAAATTTATTGAGTAGGGTATTGAAGGCTATATTGTAAATGACATCGCCGAAGTCGAGGATTGGTAGGATGGTCAGTTTTACAAGGGTATGTTTGGCAGCATGAGTGAAGGATGCTTTGTTGCGAAATAGGAAGCCAATTCTAGATTTAACTTTGGATTGGAGATGTTTGACGTGAGTCTGGAAGGAGAGTTTACAGTCTAACCACACACCTAGGTATTTGTAGTTGTCCACATATTCTAAGTCAGAACCATCCAGAGTAGTGATGTTGGACGGGCGGGTAGGTGCAGGCAGCGATCGGTTGAAGAGCATGCATTTAGTTTTACATGTATTTAAGAGCAATTGGAGGCCACGGAAGGAGAGTTGTATGGCATTGAAGCTCGTCTGGAGGGTTGTTAACACAGTGTCCAAAGAAGGCCAGAAGTATACAGAATGGTGTCGTCTGCGTAGCGGTGGATCAGAGACTCACCAGCAGCAAGAGCGACATCATTGATGTATACAGAGAAGAGAGTCTGTCCAAGAATTGAACCATGAGACACCCCCATAGAGACTGCCAGAGGCCCGGACAACAGGCCCTCCGATTTGACACACTGAACTCTATCAGAGAAGTAGTTGGTGAACCAGGCGAGGCAATCATTTGAGAAACCAAGGCTATCGAGTCTGCTGATGAGGATGTGGTGACTGACAGAGTCGAAAGCCTTGGCCAGGTCAATGAATATGGCTGCACAGTATTGTTTCTTATCGATGGAGGTTAAGATATCGTTTAGGACCTTGAGCGTGGCTGAGGTGCACCCATGACCAGCTCTGAAACCAGATTGCATAGCAGAAAAGGTATGGTGAGATTTGAAATGGTCGGTAATCTGTTTGTTGACTTGGCTTTCGAAGACCTTAGAAAGGCAGGTTAGGATAGATATAGGTCTGTAGCAGTTTGGGTCAAGAGTGTCCCCCCCTTTGAAGAGGAGGATGACCACAGCTGCTTTCTAATCTTTGGGAATCCCAGACGACGCGAAAGAGAGGTTGAACAGGCTAGTAATAGGGGTTGCAACAATTTCGGCAGATAATTTTAGAAAGAAAGGGTCCAGATTGTCTAGCCCAGCTGATTTGTAGGGGTCCAGATTTTGCCGCTATTTCAGAACATCAGCTGACTGGATTTGGGAGAAGGAGAAATGGGGAAGGCTTGGGTGAGTTGCTGTGGGGGGTGCAGTGCTGTTGACCGGGGTAGGCCAGATGGAAAGCATGGCCAGCCGTAGGGAAATGCTTATTGAAATTCTCAATTATAGTGGATTTATCGGTGGTGACAGTGTTTCCTATCCTCAGTGCAGTGGGCAGCTGGGAGGAGGTGTTCTTATTCTCCGTGGACTTTACAGTGTCCCAGAACTTTTTTGAGTTTGTGTTGCAGGAAGCAAATGTTTGTTTGAAAAAGCTAGCCTTGGCTTTTCTAACTGCCTGTGTATATTGGTTTCTAGCTTCCCTGAAAAGTTGTATATCACGGGGGCTGTTCGATGCTAATGCAGAACGCCATAGGATGTTTTTGTGTTGGTTAAGGACAGTCAAGTCTGGAGAGAACCAAGGGCTATATCTGTTCCTGGTTCAAAATTTCTTGAATGGGGCATGCTTATTTAAGATGGTGAGGAAGGATTTTTTTTTAAATAACCAGGCATCCTCTACTGACGGGTCAATATCCTTCCAGGATACCCCGGCCAGGTCGATTAGAAAGGCCTGCTTGCTTAAGTGTTTCAGGGAGCGTTTGATAGTGATGAGTGAAGGTTGTTTGACCGTTGACCCATTACGGATGCAGGCAATGAGGCAGTGATCGCTGAGATCTTGGTTGAAAACAGCAGAGGCGTATTTAGAGGGCAAGTTGGTTAGGATGATATCTAGGGGGGTGCCCGTGTTTACGGCTTTGGGGTGGTACCTGGTAGGTTCATTGATCATTTGTGTGAGATTGAGGGCATCAAGCTGAGATGTTAAGCATGTTCCAGTTTAGGTCGCCTAGCAGCACGAGCTCTGATGATAGATGGGGGGCAATCAGTTCACATATGGTGTCCAGAGCACAGCTGGGGGCAGAGGGTGGTCTATAGCAGGCGGCAACGGTGAGAGACTTGTTTTTAGAGAGGTGGATTTCTAAAAGTAGAAGTTCAAATTGTTTGGGTACAGACCTGGATAGTAGGACAGAACTCTGCAGGCTATCTCTGCAGTAGATTGCAACACCGCCCCCTTTGGCCGTTCTATCTTGTCTGAAAATGTTGTAGTTAGGGATGAAGATTTCAGAATTTTTGGTGGTCTTCCTAAGCCAGGATTCAGACACGGCTAGAACATCCGGGTTGGCAGAGTGTGCTAAAGCAGTGAATAAAACAAACTTAGGGAGGAGGCTTCTAATGTTAACATGCATGAAACCAAGGCAATTACGGTTACAGAAGTCATCAAAAGAGCGCCTGGGGAATAGGAGTGGAGCTAGGCACTGCAGGGCCTGGATTCACTTCTACATCACCAGAGGAACAGAGGAGGAGTAGGATAAGGGTATGAGCTATGAGAATTGGACGTCTAGAACGTCTGGAACAGAGAGTAAAATGAGGTTTCTGGGGGCGATAAAATAGCTTCAAGGTATAATGTACAGACAAAGGTATGGTAGGATGTGAATACAGTGGAGGTAAACCTAGGTATTGAGTGATGATGAGAGAGATATTGTCTCTAGAAACATCATTGAAACCAGGTGATGTCATCGCATGTGTCGGTGGTGGAACATAAAGGTTGGATAAGGTATAATGAGCAGGGCTAGAGGCTCTACAGTGAAATAAGCCAATAAACACTAACCAGAACAGCAATGGACAAGGCATATTGACATTAAGGAGAGGCATGCTTAGCCGAGTGATCATAAGGGTCCAGTGAGTAGTGAGGTTGGTTTGGGTCACGGTGATTCAGACAGCTAGCCGGGCCATCGGTAGCAAACTAGCATAGGACGGAGGTCTGTTTTTAGCCACCTTGTGAGTTTCCGTCGGTAGATTAGTGGGGTTCCGTGTGTTAGAGGGGATCATAGGTGATTGTAGCCCAGGAGTGGCTGATGAAACTCTTAGGAGTGGCTGATGGAATAATTGATGTTTGCTCCGGGAACGACATAAGCCAATAGTCACACGGATAGATCCAGGTGTGAGATCCAGGTGTAAATGTCCAGAGCTTGCGGTTGGTTTCTTGGTTTCATCAGACCAGAGAATGTTGTTTCTCGTGGTCTGAGAGTCTTTAGGTGCCTTTTGGCAAACTCCAAGCAGGCTGTCATGTGCCTTTAACTGAGGAGTGACTTTGGTCTGGCCACTCTACCATAAAGGCCCGATTGGTGGAGTGCTGCAGAGATGGTTGTCCTTCTGGAAGGTTCTCCCATCTCCACAGAGGAACTCTAAAGCTCTGTCAGAGTGACTATCAGGTTCTTGGTCACTTCCCTGACCAAGGCCCTTCTCCCCCGATTGCTCAGTTTGGCCGGGTGGCCTGCTCTAGGAAGAGTCGTGGTGATTTATTTGGGTAACCTTGCCCAGATCTGTGCCTCGAAACAAGCCTGTCTTGGAGCTCTACGCACAATTCCATTCGACCTCATGGCTTGGTTTTTGCTCTGACATGCACTGTCAACAGTGGGACCTTATACTTTCCAAATCATGTCCAATCAATCGAATTTACCACAGGTGGACTCCAATCAAGCTGTAGCAACATCTCAAGGATGATCAATGGAAGCCGGATGCATCTGGGCTCAATTCCGTCTCATAGCAAAGGGTCTGAATATTTATATAAATACCGTGTTTCTGTTTTTATTATTATATACATTTGCAAAAATTTCGTAAACTCTGTTTTCGCTTTGTTAATATGGGGTATGGTGTGTAGATTGATGGGGATTTTTTTCTTAAATCCATTTTAGAATACGTATGTAATGTAACAAAATGTGGAAAAAGTCAAAGAGTCTGAATACTTTCCGAATGCACTGCATACCAGAGTCAATGCTAGTGAGGGGAGGACTGCTCATAATAATGTCTGGAACAGTACTCATGGAATGGCATCAACCCATGGAAACCATTCCACTAACTCCTTTCCAGCCGTTACCACGAGCCCGTGCTCCCCATTTAAGGTGCCACCAACCTCCTGTAGTGTCAAGGCATATGAACTAACAGGTTATAGAGCAAACAACGCAATTATCACAACACATGGGTTGTAAAATGCATTCTTTTCCCTGGCTTGCCTTCCCCAGTGATTTTACCCACGCACCGCTAAATGTGATAACTGGCCAAAGGGTGTGTAGGATCACTAGGCACTGTAGTGGAGCTGTAGGTTCCACTAGGGGGCAGCAAAGGTCTATTTCAGTCAAATAACTGCTTACTACTAGATACATTATATCTGATGTCTTTATCTTTATAACTGTAACCAATTGCTGTATTGGTAACGAGTGAAATAAAAGTTTAGCAAAAGTAAGGTCAAACATTTGGTAACCAGTTATTAATACCAATAAGGCTCCTCTGGGGTTTGTGATATATGGCCAATTTGCCACGCTTATTAATGGCTGTGTCCAGGCACTCTGCCTTGTGTTGTGCTAAAAACAGCCCTTAGCCGCGGTATATTGGCCATATATCACAAACCCCCGAGGAGCCTTATTGCTTAACTAATGTATAGATCATGTAAAGTTTTTTATTCTGACAATAAAGTTAGTAATTAGAGGTAAAAAATAAAACATCTAAAAATAAAAAATAATTAATATAATCTATACTGAACAAAAATATAAACGCAACATGTAGTGTTGGTTCCATATTTCATGAGCTGAAATAAAAGATCCCAGATTTTTTAAATATGCACAAAAAAAAAAAATCTCTCATTTTGTGTACACATTTGTTACATCCCTGTTAGTGAGCATGTTTCCTTTGCCAAGATAATCCATCCACCTGATAGGTGTATCATATCAAGAAGCTGATTAAACAGTATGATCATTACACAGGTGGACCTTATGCTGGGGAAAATAAAAGGCCACTCTAAAATGTGCAGTTTTGTCACTCAAAACAATGCCACAGATGTCTCAAGTTTTGAGGGAGCGTGCAGTTGACATGCTGACTGTAAGAATGTCCACCAGAGCTGCTGCCAGATAATTTAATGTTAATTTCTCTACCACAACGTCGTTTTAGAGAATTTGGCAGTACGTCTGACTGGCCTCACAACCGCATACCACGTGTAACCAAGCCAGCCCAGGTCCTCCACATCCAGCTTCTACACCCGCGGGATTATCTGACACCAGCAACCCGGACAGCAGATGAAACTGAGTATTTCTGTCTGTAATAATGCCCTTTTGTGGAGAAAGCCTCCTTCTGATTCTGCTTTCTGACTCCTCCTTCTGATTCTGACCCTCCCAGGCCCACCCATGGCTGCGCCCCTGCCTAGTCATGTGAAATCCATAGATTAGGGGTGAATTAATTCATGTATTGACTGATTTCCTAATATGAACTATAACTCAGTAGAATCGCTGAAATTCTTGCATGTTGCGTTTATATTTTTGTTCAGTATATTTTCATAATTTATACTGTTCTCCCCTCTGTGTTCCTGCAGTCATGTCTTCCTCAGTAGAGGCGTGTCCATTTTGTGGGAAAACTTTTCTCGAGACTTAACAGCCACCTTCCCAAATGCAAGATGGCTCCAGTCACCATGACAAACACAAATATCCCCCCCCCTCCCCCTTGCCTACTTAATCTAATCACATGTAAGAAGCGCAAAAAGACATCATCATCATCACCTTCAAGAATTTCTAATAAGAGTAAGACATTATCTTCATCATTTTCACCACCTTCATCACCACCATCGGCAAAGACAACTAAATTTAAGAAAACAACATCACCTTCCTCATCATTGCAAACTACTAAGAAGAGTAAGTAGACACTGTCATCACCATCTTCATCTTCCACACCATCAACAACATCAACTAAGAGTATGAAAAAGCAGAAGCTCCTTGAGACTTTGATAGTCTCCAAGGAGAGTTGGGTTAAATATCCAGCCCAGACCCCCACGAATCTTAAAGCTACAACAACCACAACCAAGCTCAACGCAGACCCAGCCCAGACCCTGCTACAGTCACAGCCAAGACTAAACCCAAAGCTACTGTTAGGAATTTTATGAATAATGACTAAACAATATCTACATTTTAAATAGAACTATAACGAATTAAACTCTACTCTGTTTTATTATATCTGATTAATAAATACCATTCCAGCTAGGTTGGGGAGGAAATGGATTGTGGGTTTTAAGTAGGCAGAAAGGATCGTTAACCTGTGGTTGAACCGACTCTGGGTTGTTTAGATAAGGCAGCGAGTGTTTTCCTGGGTTTTCCATTATCTGGAACTGTCTGCTGAATGGTGATGGATGAAGACTTCAGAAGTTTAATCTTGATTTAACTGTGTGTCTGGAGTGAACGAGCGAGGGGGTGGGAATAAACTTTTGAACCTGTTGGGTCCTGGTCGATAGGAGGAAGGACATTTTATAACCTATGACGTCATATTTTGTGATAAAGTGTTGTTCGTGGTTTCATGGCAGCGCGCTCCGAGAATAAATACTATTATCTAATTTTGATAAGACTGGTCGCTGTCTATTTTATGCAAACAAGAATCTTACAAATTCTGATTAAATAGACTAAGTGAATTCAATTAATGAACACATATTGGAATTATGAAATTACATTAACAGCTACTCCAGTCAAGCTCAAAGCAGCCCCAGCCACTGCTACAGTCACAGCCAGCACTAAAGCCAAAGCTGCTTCTAAGAAGGTGTCACTGAAAGAGCTAATTGAGCTATCCGCTCAGACAGCCAGAGCTGCTGCCACACTATCCAAGGATCCTTTAGCAGGGGAAAAAAGAGAAGCAAGATGCTTCTGGCAGAAGGTGGAGTTTGGGAGCAGTAGAGAGGAGTGGTCAGCCCAGACCCCGCATCCAAGACCACACCACCAGCACAGCTGACCTCAAACTTGACCGTCAGTACAGCAAGACAACCATATTGGACCATAACCCAACCATAACCTCTGACCTCAATAAAAACAGTCTACGCAGCAAGACAAGCAACAGGGACCACTCACGGTCAACCACGTTTCAACAGTGCTGGATCGTGTTCAGACCACGAACACTGATCATAACAAAATCCATCTATACAACAAGACCAGATGACTTTTCACAGTTGACCTTGTTCAAACCTCAACCACAAACCCTGCCCTCAGTGGTAACCATGAAACTGTTGGCATGTTAGCACCCAGTCAACTCAGTCCAATCACCCACCCTCAGACCTCACTAACTGGAACAACACTAACCGAGAGGATAAGAGATAACAGCAACATACAACACAGCCATCCCCCCTCCCTTGCAGCCATCACCTCTGTTCCCTCTGCCCCTTCCGTCACCTCTTCAGGATTACCCCACCTTGGCCTGAATAGGGGGTCACCCCACCCCAGCCTTTTAATTTCTCTCCCTCCCTCTGTCTCTCCATCCCTGTACTCTGATCCTGCCCCTCTCTCCCCTCCTCCCTCCTCACTCATACCCCTTGGAACCCCCCAGTGGGGTGTAGTAGGTATGGACGCAACGCTTGAGATGCTCCTGCCCTATCAGAGGATAGGACTCAAGATAACGTCATCACCCTGCTCTCTTACTGGCCCAAGACTGGAAGGGCTGATGCTTCATGCATCTACTTGGTTCACTCCCTGTCTCCCATTCTCCCCTCCCCCTCCCTCTCACCCTCCTACTCTTTCTGCCCCTCCTCTTTTCTTTCCTTCACCTCTCTCCCTCTCATCGTTGCGAAGGCAGCAACAGCCAATCAGAGCGTGACGAGGGAGAGAGCGCCACTCAACACCAGGAAGTACGGCACTGAGCAGAGGATAATGGGTCAGTAGTGTTTGTCTAGTCCTACTTTATTTAGACTGGCTAACACCGTTAACCTTTGACACACCTACTCCCTGTAGAAGAGATGATGAGTTGCAGGTGCACTGTCTCTAGGGGAGGTGAGGCTGAAGGAACTGCCTGGCTTGATCGCTAACCGAGCTCCCGTCAACCCCATACAGGGAATACTGGCCCTGCACAGAGGTAGGACACCCCGCACACACACAAACACTCACTCACACGGTATCTTTTTCGATTATCCCAAGATATCTCTCTCTTCCAACTGTCATTTTCTATCTCTCTCTAGGATAGCAGTGGTACTACGGGAGGTACTGTATATAGACGTGAGGAAAGGTGGATTGGGAGGAGTGGCCATGCTGCTCGCTGGATACTGCATCCACAGCTACACCTGCAGCTACCCACACATCAGTAAGTGTGTCCATGTGCTTGTCAACTCAGAAAATCTTTCTTTAATGACTGCGTTTTCCCTCTATAGAGCATGATCGCTGGAGGAAGTACCACTGAGCCCTGGCGGTAAGGGTCAGACTAAGGGGAAACATCTGTCACTCAGGGACGGAGCCCCTAGTGGTGGAGACCAGATGTGCAGAGCTGTAGTCTCGTGTTACCTGGAAATAAAGGCTAGAAGATCTGAAGCTATGGCGAGTTCTCTACATAGAATCATATTTCAGTTTCATGTCTTCTAGTCTATACCAGGCCTATATATACAAAGGTATGTGGACACCCATTCAAATTTGTGGATTCGGCTATTTCAGCCACACCCGTTGCTGACAGGTCTATAAAACTGAGCACACAGCCATGCAATCTCCATAGACAAACATTGGTAGTAGAATGGCCTTACTGAAGAGCTCAGTGACTGTCAACCTGGCACCATCATAGGATGCTCCCAGTTTGTCTGTTTGTCAAATTTCTGCCCTGTAAGTGCTGTTATTGTGAAGTGGAAACGTCTAGGAGCAACAATGGCTCTGCCGCGAACTGGTAGGCCACACAAGCTCACAGAACGGGACCTCCGAGTGCTGAAGTGCAGAGCGTGTAACAAACGTCTGCCGGGACGGGTTGGGATGAAAAAAATAAAAAATATAGGACAAAACACACATCACGACAAGAGAGACAACACAACACTACATAAAGAGGGACCTAAAGACAACAGCATAGCAAGGCAGCAACACATGACAACACAGCATGGTAGCAACACAACATGGCAGCAGCACAAAACATGGTACAAACATGATTGGGTACAGACAACAGCACAAAGAACAATAAAGTAGAGACAAGAATACATCACGCAAAGCAGCCACAACTGTCAGTAAGTGTCCATGATTGAGTCTTTGAATGAAGAGATTGAGATATAACTGTCCAGTTTGAGTGTTTGCTGCAGCTCGTTCCAGTCGCTCGCTGCAGCGAACTGAAAATACAAGCGACCCAGGGATGTGTGTGCTTCAGGGACCTTTAACAGAATGTGACTGGCAGAACGGATGTTGTATGTGGAGGATGAGGGCTCCAGTAGATATCTCAGATAGTGTGGAGTGAGGCCTAAGAGGGTTTTATAAATAAGCATCAACCAGTGGGTCTTGCAACAGGTATACAGAGATGACCAGTTTACAGAGGAGTACAGAGTGCAGTGATGTGTCCTATAAGGAGCATTGGTGGAGCACCCTTACCTGCCGATCTATAAATTACATCTCCGTAATCTAGCATGGGTAGGATGGTCATCTGAATCAGGGTTAGTTTGGCAGCTAGAGTGAAAGAGGAGCGATTACGATAGAGGAAACCAGGCCTAGACTTAACCTTAGTCTGCAGCTTTGATATGTATTGAGAGGACAGTGTACTGTCTAGCCATACTCCCAGGTACTTGTATGAGGTGACTACCTCAATGTGCTACCATAGTGCAAACTGTAAAGTTTGGTGGAGGGGAAATAATGGTCTGGGGCTGTTTTTCATGGTTCGGCTAGGCCCCTTAGTTCCAGTGAAGGAAAATCTTAATGCTACGGCATACAATCACATTCTAGACAATTCTGTGCTTACAACTTTGTGGCAACAGTTTGGGGAAGGCCCTTTCCTGGTTCAGCATGACTATGCCCGTGTCAAAAGCGAGGTCCATACAGAAAGTGTTTTTCGAGATCGGTGTGGAACCCCATCGAACACCTTTGGGATGAATTGGAACGACGACTGCGAGCCAGGCGTAATCGCTCAACATCAGTGCCCAACCTCACTAATGCTGTTGTGGCTGAATGGAAGCTAGTCCCCGTAGCAATGTTCCAACGTCTAGTGGAAAGCCTTCCCAGAAGACTGGAGACTGTAATAGCAGCAAAGGGGGGGGGGACTAACTTCATAATAACGGCACTGATTTTGGAATGAGATATTCGACTAGCAGGTGTCCACATTCTTTTGGTCACGTAGTGTATCAGTATATATCTGAAGTATTTACAGTGGGGCAAAAAAGTATTGTCAGCCACCAATTGTGCAAGTTCTCCCACTTAAAAAGATGAGGCCTGTAATTTTCATCATAGGTACACTTCAACTATAAAAAAATCCAGAAAATCACATTGTAGGATTTTTTATGAATTTATTTGCAAATTATGGTGGAAAATAAGTATTTGGTCAATAACAAAAGTTTATCTCAATACTGTTATATACCCTTTGTTAGCAATGACAGAGGTCAAATGTTTTCTGTAAGTCTTCACAAGGTTTTCACACACTGTTGCTGGTATTTTGGCCCATTCCTCCATGCAGATCTCCTCTAGAGCAGTGATGTTTTGGGGCTGTTGCTGGGCAACATGGACTCCCTCCAAAGATTTTCTATGGGGTTGAGATCTTGAGACTGGCTAGGCCACTCCAGGACCTTGAAATGCTTCTTACGAAGCCACTCCTTCGTTGCCCGGGCGGTGTGTTTGGGATCATTGTCATGCTGAAAGACCCAGCCACGTTTCATCTTCAATGCCCTTGCGGATGGTAGGCTTTGTTACTTTCATTCACTAGGTCTCCCCGTGTGGTTCTGGGATTTCACCGTTCTTGTGATAATTTTGACCCCACGGGGTGAGATCTTGCGTAGAGCCCCAGATCGAGGGAGATTATCAGTGGTCTTGTATGTCTTCCATTTCCTAATAATTGCTCCAACAGTTGATTTCTTCAAACCAAGCTGCTTACCTATTGCAGATTCAGTCTTCCCAGCCTGGTGCAGGTCTACAATTTTGTTTCTGGTGTCCTTTGACAGCTCTTTGGTCTTGGCCATAGTGGAGTTTGGGGTGTGACTGTTTAAGGTTGTGGACAGGTGTCTTTTATACTGATAACAAGTTCAAACAGGTGCCATTAATACAGGTAACGAGTGGAGGACAGAAGAGCCTCTTAAAGAAGAAGTTACAGGTCTGTGAGAGCCAGAAGTCTTGCTTGTTTGTAGGTGACCAAATACTTATTTTCCACCAAAATTTGCAAATAAAATCATAAAAAATCCTACAATGTGATTTTCTGGATTTTTTTTCTTCTCATTTTGTGTCATAGTGTAAGTGTACCTATGAGGAAGGCCCCTCTCATCTTTTTAAGTGGGAGAACTTGCACAATTGGTGTCTGACTAAATAATTTTTTCCCCCACTGTATGTGTGGCATTTTTAAATATTTTTTCTGTTGTGATGAAAGGGAAGGATACTTCAACAGCACTTGTATTACTAGGACTAGTTAATATTACTTGTAGTGTGAACAGCAACGAAGTGAAACCAGAACCTGTGAAGGGCTCCCAAGACTGTCCACCTGTTGTCTGTCACTCTTGGACTGTTTTTGTATATGGCTCATGATTTTGCTCTACCAGCAACATGCTATGTTGTAAGTCTGTGGAGCCTTGAATGAATTGAATGTGAAATAATGACCAGCAGTATGAGTTTCATACTGGACCCCACAACAAACTGAATATCTAACTACTACCAATAATACATGTGTTGGCGAATGTATTAAATCAATCAGGCTGAGCCAGTTTATGATTGTATTCAAAATGAATTTATTATTGACCTATTTTTGCTGTTGTAGTAAACACACAAACTAGAAATGAACAACTGACAGTATTTTGTAACAATTTCTCTTGGAACACTTCAAAGCCAACAGAATAAAAAAGAACTTCATTTTTCTCGTGTTTTTCCTCTGGGGTTTTCCTTACAAAAAATTATAAATATTTTGTGTTTCATGTTTTTATTTTTTATACCAAAAAAAGCCCCTATACAAATCATGTAGATAGTGAGACAGACCAAAAGAAAGTCAACAGTGAAGACGGGTCAAGAAAGTAGAAATGTATTGCTCTCCTTGGCAGAAAGGGCATAGCCTAGTACCTCAACCCCTCAAGACACTCCTGTGTGAAATTACTTCCCATATAGTCCACTACTTTTGAGTCACATAGGGTGAGTTACATAGGCTCTGGGTAAAAATATATGGGGAATAGTGTGTCATTTGAGTGTCGACCAGCAGACACAGGGGTTCTCAGGACCAGGGCTGAGAAGGCCACACCCAGTGGTTGTGTTCCTCTGCTCAGACACTGCTGGCACATGAAGACCTTACAACACCTGGACAGGATAGGCGTGCCACATATGTTCTAGCAATCTGGTGCCCGACGCCACGGCACAGTCAAGGACGTGGCACGCAACCATTGGTTGATGTATGCGACGTTTGAGCAGGAGAACACGACCATTCAAGCCCTTACTCACTCAGACAGAAGACACTTTCTATCTAAGGCCTTCAGTCTGTTCCTTCAGTCAGTTTAAAAGCAGAGTTTACCATACACTTGTCTCTCATCTCTTAACTGTGGGGAGGGAGAGAAGGATAGAGTGGAGGAGGGGAAACTAAGTGTGCTAGGGAAGGAGTAACATTCATCCGGGGTGAGTGAACACACAACATACAAACACACCAGCACACGTTCACAGAGAGTGGACATACATATACAATCCATGACCTTCCAGGGTCATTGTATCACATGACAGTAAGACATTGCCATGGTTGCGTGTTGACGTCGCTGGGACACACATCACTAACACAAATAATAGTGATGTTTCATTTTTAAAAATTAACTAAATCTAATCTAAATAAAAAAAGATAAACATGTCGTAACATTTTTCCCTCAATCTGAGGAGTTAGCTCCCCCCAACACCAATACACGTGTGTGTGTGTGTGTGTGTCTTGGTTCTTCTATACTTGTGGGGACAAGGATAGTAAAACAAGAAAAATTCTCCCCTCGTGGGGACATTTCCCACATCCCCATGAGGACAAATTCTATTTTAAGCTTAGAGGTTAGGTTTAGGGTTATGCTTACAATTAGGGTTTGGGTAAGGGATTAGGTTTAGGGTTTGGGTTCCAGGTTAAGGTCAGGTAAAATAGGATTTTGAATGGAAATTAATTTTAGGTCCCCATGAAGATAGAACAAAATGTGTGTGTTTGATGTGTGGGTTGGAATTTCTATCCTTGTGGGGACCTAAAACCCCCAAAAGTCCCCACAAGGATAGTGGGTACATGAGGACAAAGGCTATTTTAAGCTTAGGGGTTAGGTTTAGGGTTATGGTTAGAATTAGGTTTAGGAGTTAGGAGTTCAAATCAAACTTTGTCACATGCGCAGAACCCGAACAACAAATGTTTAGGGGTTAAGGTTAGGTAAAATAGGATTTTGAATGGAAATTAATTTTAGGTCCCCACGAGGATAGAAGAACAAAATGTGTGTGTGTGTGTGCGCGCGCGGAGGGGCATCACATACCTTTAAGGTACATAAGAAAAATGTCAAAGATACATTTTTAAAAAACTGACAGAAAACCAAAAGCTGCTTTAGTAGTTAGACACTCAGAGTGAGTGAGTCTCTCTGGCTTGACTATGAAAACTGAAGCATAGAACAGAAAATAACAATATATTTCTGGTAGTTGTCAAATCCATCAAATGACTATGGTATTATACACTGAGTATACAATACATTATGAACACCTGCTCTTTCCATTCCATAAGACTGACCAGGTGAATCCAGGTGAAAGCTATGATCCCTTAACTATGTCACTTGTTAAATCCACTTCAATCAGTGTAGATGAAGGGGAGAAGTATTTTTAAGCCTTGAGACATGGACTGTGTATGTTTGCCATTCAGAAGACCAAAAATGTAAGTGCCTTTGAACGAGGTATGGTTGTATTGTGCCAGGCACACCGGTCTCTGTCAAAAACTGCAACGCTGCTGGATTTTTCACGCTCAACAGTTTCCTGTGTGTATCAAGAATGTTCCACCACCCAAAGGTCATCCCAGTCAACTTGACACAACTGTGGGAAGCATTAGAGTCAACATGGGACAGCATCCCTGTGGAACGCTTTCGACACCTTATAGAGTCATTCCCCAACGAATTGAGGCTGTTATCATGGGGGGGGGGGGGGGGGGTGTTCCTAATGTTTGGTATACTCAGTGTGTGAAGGTGTGTAATGTCAGGTGCAAAAATTAAAGGACATTTCTTACAAGGCTTCTTCATGTAAACATTTGAAGTACAACATAGAATTTCTCAGGCACAGAATCATCATCATCATCATCATATTCTTCCTCCCTAAACTTCAGCATAATTGCACGTGGCTAAAGTTGGGGTTCAGGGGGTTGATATCTTCTTCCGGCTCACACCCAACAGGACATGATGTAACACAGGTCATGACCCCTGGTTGTCCTACAGTAACCATGGTACTGTAACCATAGAAAAATAATATAGATTATATTTCTATGACTAACTAATTCAGAGCTGGTTGAAAAGGACTGACAATGGGAGAGCAAAATAAGAAAATAAACAATAACAAACATGTAGCCCCAAGAATGATCCGGCGGGGCAAAGGATGGGGGGGGGGGGGGGTGAGAGAGATGGAATGGTGGCACGTCCTTCTGTCAAATCTATCTGTCTAACATTCTAGAATGCTGTTCACAGCTGCCTCTAGAACCGAGTCTGTGTCAGGCAGGGTGGGAGGGAGGGGCAGGGGGGCCTGGGGGTGAGAGGAGGACAGGTGAGACAGGAACTGAGTCTGTACCGGCTCTGTCGACATCGCCGCTGTGGCAGTAGCAGCCACATTGCCATGGTGATAGTTGCTGTGGTTGCTAGAGGCAGCTTTGTTTCCATAGTTGCTATGTTGAGTCCTCCTCAGGTCCATGATACTCTTAAAAGAGTCTATTCCTCCTCTCCCTCCTCCCCCCGGGTCTCCATAGCCCGACTGGGGGTCTGTCCTGTAAGGGGGGTCTGTGGTCGCCCCCCTCCCCGTCTGTCTACCGGCGTGGCTGGACGAGGGGGTGGAGAGAGGGTCCAAGGGGAGGCAGGGTAGAGAGAGGGGAGATGTCTTCACCCCACAGCAGAAATCTTCCAAGAAGCCATCTATGGAGGGAGAGAGACACTGATGAGAAAAAACAATGGTCCACACTTCCTCAATGGTCCACACCCCTGCCAAGTCCCGCCTCCTCACCTGGGTCCACCAGTATCATACGTTTGTCTTGTGTCAGGTTCTGGCGCTCCTCTTGGTTGAAGGTCCTGTCAATCATCACCATCTCTGAGGAGGGACTGGAGCGCTGCAGGGAGGGGAAGGGACTTTCTGTTAGCACAACACTTTTCAAAGATTCTAAATAATTGTGTGTGTGCGTACTCACCTCAGCCTCCACCATCAGCAGTCGTCTGTATTTGTTGATCATGACCTGGGTCCTCTTCAATACCTGAGTCGCCATCGACTCAAACTCATCATCCACTGTTAAGAGACAGAATACAGTGGTTACACAGACACACACACACACACACACACACACACACACACTAGTGGTGCATGGGTTGACACACAACCTGCAGACCCAGCGGTTATGTCCGCAGGGCGGACGGGTTTAGGGTCAAGAGAAATAAATAAAGAATAAAGAGAAAACAATGCATTAAAAATCCATAAATGTATAATTATTGCGCAGTTCATATCTATAGGCTACATTGAGGTTTTTATTTAGGGACTAACTGTAAGATTACCAAATACACACCAATTGCCAAATGTTTTGGGAACTTGGGCAGAAAAAGTTAGCGTCGATCCACTGAGACAAAAAGTCTGAGTTGAATTCAATAAGAGAAAAGCTGCGAAATGGAGAGTTGAAAATAAATAGGAGGGTCAGAACAGTAGGTAGCCTAATGTATGGGGAAGATTTGGTGAAGAGGTAAAAGAGGATGATTGCAGTGGCAGCTACGTTCTGTGTAATGATTGTGAGACACTATACCAATTCATATACAAAACCTACATTTTGACTCATGAACAGGAGTGGAGAAATATGATTTATTTCATTCAGCCTCTTGAGAGAATGTGAATGAGAGATAGCACCTTTACAGACGGTCCCTATCTTTATCAGCGTCATAAAAGCCGATAGTATTTCAACCACATAAAATATGCATCCAAGACGAACTGAAATCTTATCAGAAACATGTTTGGTTGTTTTCACAGCTTTTAATTTCCTTAAAACCGGTTAAACTGATGTAATTAGTTAATTATTATTTTTTTAATTGCATTTTGTCCCCGGTCCTTAAACATCTTAACTGCTTAAGAGAATGAGAGATTAAAAACTTTAACAATGTAAACTAGATAGAATGAATGCTTCAAATCATTAAAGACACCTCTGGTATTCTCGGGCAACAAAAGGCATATGGCTAAGCTTTCCCTAAAGTATATTGAATTCAATTGCCATAATTATAAAGCCTAAATAGTATATTACATAAATAAATTAAAACATCAAAAACAGGCTACGGCACCAGAATGCATAATTTGGCCACAAAGGATTATGAGCTTCTTTGAAAAAAACAAGCTGTGGATTGTTTTTAAAATCACATTGCCTCCAGCGGAGGGGCCCGCAATTTGGGCAGCGCACGCGGCAAATACCAAATAGATGATTGTTGAGTTGCGACTGTCAGTGAAAAGTAGAGAGGCCCAGCCAGGCATATTGCAATATTTCAAAATACAATTACGGGAAAACATAGCTATTTTCTTTCCAAACTATTGCTGTAAAGCAGTTTCCCAAACTCAGTCCTCGGGACCCCAATGGGTGCACGTTTAGTTTTTTTGCCCTAACACTACACAGCTGATTCAAAGTATCAACTAAACATCAAGCTTTGATTATTTGAATCAGCTGTGTAGTGTTAGGGCAAAAAACAAAACGTGCACCCCTTGGGGTTCCCAGGACCAAGTTTGGGAAATGCTGCTGTAAAGAGAAGACAGTGAAAAGATCTGTCTTTTAGTTAGCTAAAATCGCAACTTAATTTAATGAACAATATAGCCTTTCTCAGGGATCATCAACTAGATTCAGCCGCAGGAAGATTTTCTCTTGTAGACTGCAAATTGACCACAAGAGGCCAAAACTGATCAAATATTTGACTAAAACATAATAATTTAAAACCTTGCTTACATATTTGAATACGATCACATACACTCAGTGGCCAGTTTATTAGGTAAACCCATCTAGTACCGAGTCGGAACCCCCTTTGTTTCCAGAACAGCCCAAATTCTTCAGGGAATGGAACCATTGCTCAACGAGTATCAAGGGACCTAACGTGTGCCAGGAAAACATTCCCCATACCATTACACCACCGCCACCAGCCTGTACCGTTGACACCAGGCAGGATGGGGCCATGGCCTCAGCTGCTTACGCCAAATCCTGACTCTGTCGACCGCATTACGCAACATGAACCTGGATTTGTCGGACCAGGAGATATTTTTCCACTCCACAATTATCCAGTTTTGGTGATCACGTGCTTCTTCTTATTTTTAGTTAATAGAAGTGGAACTCAGTGTGGTCGTCTGCTGTAATAGCCCATCCGTGACAAGGACCGACAAGTTGTGCGTTCTGAGATGCTGTTCTGAACACCACGGTTGTGCTGCGTTCGTGGCCCGCCTGTTAGCTTGCACAATTCTTGCCCTTGTCTTTCGACCTCTCATCAACGAGCTGTTCTTGCCCACAGGACTGCCGCTGACTGGATGTGTTTTGTCGCTCCATTCTCGGTAGACCCTAGACACTATCGTACGTGAAAAGCCCAGGAGGCCGGCTGTTTCAGAAATACTGGAACCGGCATGCCTGGCACCAATGATCATACCACACTTAAGTCACTCGTTTTGCCCATTCAAACGTTCAATCGAATAATAACTGAATGCTCTATATAGCAAGCCACGCCCACGTGACTCACTCTGTAGGAGTTAAACATTTTCGTGAACAGGGTTGTGTAATTTTTAAAAAACTGTCCATTGTGTCTCTCTCTCTCTCTCTCTGCTAAGTGTGGCAATACTTTGGAACAGATTTCTGAGATTAAAATCACTTGAAGCTAATTTGCTTGTGTTTTTACAGTCAATACAAATATATATACTACAGGTCAAAAGTTTAAGAACACCTACTCATTCAAGGGTTTCTTTATTTTTACTATTTTCTACATTGTAGAATAATAATGAAGACATCAAAACTATGAAATAACACATATGGAATCATGTAGTAACAAAAAAAAGTGTTAAATCAAAATATTCAAATAGCCACCCTTTGCCTTGATGACAGCTTTGCACACCCATGACATTCTCGGACAACCAAAAAAACTGACTGTGAAGATGTTTTGTCACAAACTGAATTTAGGCAAACTAAGCAATGTATAGTGTAAAGAATCATTGCACAATCTAAATCGCTGTGAACTTTCCAAATATCCAAAAATATTGTATTTTCAGATCTTTTAAGCTGGTCTTCAAAACCAAAAGTCAAATGCACAAAAGCTAAACATAACTGGAAGCATAGAAATAGTGCACATAGAACCAATCTGCTGCTTCTTAAACTTGCTTTCATTGAAAATGACAGATCTATAACTCACATTTCTATGTCAATTTGGTCAGGTTGCCCAAAAAGTTACATATTACAGCTTTAACAGTAGTATTACCCCTTTATGGCAACTATCCTTCTAGTGACTGGAGGCTAGTAGGCTACATGAGCACATCTAATGAAACAAATTACTGTATATTGGGATCGTGTGTATGTGTCCCATATTGAGCTGCCCTCCAAATTCACTACAACACCGCTATTTTGCACCCCATTATCCTAACCTGTAGGCTAATAGTATATTATAGTGGGAAAGTGAATGTTAATTAGACTATAGCCCATCTGCATTATATCCAACAGATGTGGGAGGAGTGAAGCAGGGATTTTACTCAAACGTGTCTGTGGGAGGAGAGGCAAAGGAGCTCATTTTAAGCGCTGTTTGAATATATTGAAATAATAATTTATCTAAATAGGCTTATTAGATCAACGATGATCAATGAGCATAAGCTATATATAAATAAATAAATAATCACTGTGTGTGTGAGACTCCAAGGACCACATTAATTTACCACTTTACAGTGTAGACGAGGCTAATCTCCCCTGCACTGAAATGGTAGCATCCACTTGAACCACAGTGATGAACCCCAATTTTCAAGCCACAATAATATTTCAACTTTCAGGTCAAAAAAAAGGTCAATCAGAACATTTTACATGGTAGAAAAATAAGAAATGTAAACAATTTCAACCAATTTTCTATTATTCAATTTCAACAAATGGACCCAAAGATGTCTCATTTTTAACATAGAAACTAATATTCTATTATTCAATATCAACGAGTGTATTAGAACATTAGATTGATCAACGTTACCCCCTCAAGCCATAAATTGTTGGCAAGCGGTTACAGTGCACAAAATCTGGAACCAACAGGACCCTGAACAGCTTCCACCCCCAAGCCATAAGACAGCTAAACAAGACTGGTAAATAGCTCATCAAATGGCTACCCAGACAACCTGCATTTACCTTTTTTTTGCACTAACTCTCTTACACTGTCTCTATGCACACACACTGGACTGTACTTACACTGACACCACAACACATACATACGTCTGCGCACACATGCATACTGATGCCACACACTCACTCACCACATATGCTGCTACTACTTGCCTAGTCATTTTACCACTACCACTACCCTTGCGAAAGTATTCGGCCCCCTTGAACTTTGCGACCTTTTGCCACATTTCAGGCTTCAAACATAAAGATATAAAACTGTATTTTTTTGTGAAGAATCAACAACAAGTGGGACACAATCATGAAGTGGAACGACATTTATTGGATATTTCAAACTTTTTTAACAAATCAAAAACTGAAAAATTGGGCGTGCAAAATTATTCAGCCCCTTTAAGTTAATACTTTGTAGCGCCACCTTTTGCTGCGATTACAGCTGTAAGTCGCTTGGGGTATGTCTATCAGTTTTGCACATCGAGAGACTGAAATGTTTTCCCATTCCTACTTGCAAAACAGCTCGAGCTCAGTGAGGTTGGATGGAGAGCATTTGTGAACAGCAGTTTTCAGTTCTTTCCCCAGATTCTCGAATGGATTCAGGTCTGGACTTTGACTTGGCCATTCTAACACCTGGATATGTTTATTTTTGAACCATTCCATTGTAGATTTTGCTTTATGTTTTGGATCATTGTCTTGTTGGAAGACAAATCTCCGTCCCAGTCTCAGGTCTTTTGCAGACTCCATCAGGTTTTCTTCCAGAATTGTCCTGTATTTGGCTCCATCCATCTTCCCATCAATTTTATCCATCTTCCCTGTCCCTGCTGAAGAAAAGCAGGCCCAAACCATGATGCTGCCACCACCATGTTTGACAGTGGGGATGATGTGTTCAGGGTGATGAGCTGTGTTGCTTTTACGCCAAACATAACGTTTTGCATTGTTGCCAAAAAGTTCAATTTTGGTTTCATCTGACCAGAGCACCTTCTTCCACATGTTTGGTGTGTCTCCCAGGTGGCTTGTGGCAAACTTTAAATGACACTTTTTATGGATATCTTTAAGAAATGGCTTTCTTCTTGCCACTCTTCCATAAAGGCCAGATTTGTGCAATATACGACTGATTGTTGTCCTATGGACAGAGTCTCCCACCTCAGCTGTAGATCTCTGCAGTTCATCCAGAGTGATCATGGGCCTCTTGGCTGCATCTCTGATCAGTCTTCTCCTTGTATGAGCTGAAAGTTGAGGGACGGCCAGGTCTTGGTAGATTTGCAGTGGTCTGATACTCCTTCCATTTCAATATTATCGCTTACACAGTGCTCCTTGGGATGTTTAAAGCTTGGGAAATCTTTTTGTATCCAAATCCGGCTTTAAACTTCTTCACAACAGTATCTCGGACCTGCCTGGTGTGTTCCTTGTTCTTCATGATGCTCTCTGCGCTTTTAACGGACCTCTGAGACTATCACAGTGCAGGTGCATTTATACGGAGACTTGATTACACACAGGTGGATTGTATTTATCATCAGTAGTCATTTAGGTCAACATTGGATCATTCAGAGATCCTCACTGAACTTCTGGAGAGAGTTTGCTGCACTAAAAGTAAAGGGGCTGAATAATTTTGCACGCCCAATTTTTCAGTTTTTGATTTGTTAAAAAAAGTTTGAAATATCCAATAAATGTCGTTCCACTTCATGATTGTGTCCCACTTGTTGTTGATTCTTCACAAAAAAATACAGTTATATCTTTATGTTTGAAGCCTGAAATGTGGCAAAAGGTCGCAAAGTTCAAGGGGGCCGAATACTTTCGCAAGGCACTGGACCTCAATTACCTCGTACTCCTGTACATCGACTCAGTACTGGTACTCCCTGTATTTTTAATGACATGTTATTTTTTGTCATGGCCTACTCTACATCACTACGTGCTCATGCATTTTACAAACAGTGATTGAGTTATATTATTAGCCTAAATTATGATTATCAAGTCCACACATCACATTAGGAATCAAGGTTATTATAGTTTTGCGTTTTTCTTTTCTTTTAGTTTGCCATTTATTTGAAATTCAGTTTAGTTTCAGTTAGTTTGCAGATCCACTTGTGGGGCGGCAGGGTATCCTAGTGGTTGGAGCGTTGGACTAGTAACCGGAAGGTTGCAAGTTCAAACCCCCGAGCTGACAAGGTACAAATCTGTCGTTCTGCCCCTGAACAGGCAGTTAACCCACTGTTCCTAGGCCGTCATTGAAAATAAGAATTTGTTCTTAACCTAGTTAAATAAAAGGTAATAAAAAATAAAAAACACTAGTTTTTATTTTGCTTAAGTTCTATAAAAACAGTTCCATTTTTTGTATTTTCAGTTTTTGTTTTAGTGTTAGTAAAGAAAGTTGCCTATCTACTGTATGCAGGGGAGGCTAGGAGCCACGCACGGTTGAAGTCGTAAGTTTACATAGCCAAATACATTTAAACTCAGTTTTTCACAATTCCTGACATTTAATCCTCGTAAAAATTCTGTCTTAGGTCCGTTAGGATCACCACTTTATTTTAAGAATGTGAAATGTCAGAATAATAGTAGAGAGAATGATTTATTTCAGCTTTTATTTCTTTCATCACATTCCCAGTGAGTCAGAAGTTTACATACACTCAATTAGTATTTGGTAGCATTGCCTTTAAATTGATCAAACGTTTCGTGTAGCCTTCCACAAGCTTCCAAAATAAGTTGGGTGAATTGTGGCCCATTCCTCCAGACAGAGCTGGAGTAACTGAGTCAGGATTGTAGGCCTCCTTGCTCGCACACACTTTTTCAGTTCTACCCACAAATGTTCTATAGGATTGAGGTCAGGGATTTGTGATGGCCACTCCAATACCTTGACTTTGTTGTCCTTAAGCAATTTTGCCACAACTTTGCAAGAATGCTTGGGGTCATTCTCCATTTGCAACCAAGCTTTAACTTGTCATTGAGATGTCTTGAGATGTTGCTTCAATATATCCACATAATTTTCCTTGCTCATGATGCCATCTATTTTCTGAAGTGCACCAGTCCCTGATGCAGCAAAGCACCCCCACAAATGATGCTGCCACCCCCGTGCTTCAAGGTTGGGATGGTGTTCTTCGGCTTGCAAGCCTCCCCCTTTTTCCTACAAACATAACGATGGTCGTTATGGCCAAACAGTTCTATTTTTGTTTCATCAGACCAGAGAACATTTCTCCAAAAAGTACGATCTTTGTTCCCATGTGCAGTTGCAAACCGTAGGCTGGCAGCGTCACACCAACATGTCAACTCCATGAACTTTACAAAAATCATGTGATCAAAGTAAATGACGTTTCTTCAGTTGCTTTTCCCCAACTGCGCCATGCAGCCATCGCATGCATTGTGGGCGGCTCTATTGTCAACCAATCATTAGGGTGTTTACGTTTTACCCACACAAATACATGACTGAAACAGGAACAAATTTGCCGGAATTTATGTGTACAGCGGATATTTCAAATAAATGTGATATTTGAGGCTCTCTCTCACTAATCGATTATACAATGTGGAAACAATATTATATTATGATTTCAGTTTGTGTGATATGGGGGTTAGATAATTATTTTGACATTCTAACGAAAACATTTCATAAACAATGGCAACACTGCCATGTTGATTTGAGCCTTGCTGTTGGAAAACCACATTATACCCTGACTACACCGCTCACATCGCATGCGCGAGCGTTGTAAAATAAATTTAGAAATCTATATTATTCCATTATTGCACCCACACTGCTCGTGGTCTGCGTTGCCAAGGGCTAAAATAGAAGTCCTGCCTCTCCCATCTCCTCATTAGTTTATAGAAGCAGATACCCACGTACCATCTCATTGGTTATACCCACATAGGTGATTGAAAGACGAACTGTGTTGTCGGTCGTCATGGTAATACTATGAAAGTTTAGATGCCAATCACCATATAAGTTAAAAGAATAAAAAACCTGGAAGGAGGAGAGATGACTAGAAACGATTCGGTTGACCGTTTTATTTGTGGATTAATTGTCGGAGTAGAGGACCTTGTGCATTTCAGGTAAAATAACAACTCAATGTTCATATCCCAGGACAAATTAGCTAGCAACAGCAAGCCAAGTGCAAGAAAGATAGCTAAATTGCCATAAATGTTTACTCCTTTTGACCTATACCCAAATTAATGTAATTAGTTCAGAGTTTGTTTTGATATTTTAACCTGGGTGTAGTGATCACTTTGATGTGGGGGGACAAAATAAATGTATGCACGATGGTGCGTGCGCAGCCGGTTTGGGCTCTGTGTTAGTGTCTGACTTAGGGCTGTCGCATATGCACCTCCGGGCGGGTGAACAAACAGCTGACCTTGGGAAAACTCTTCCCTGTTGGGCGGAGCTCCATGGAACACGTGGTAGGGGAGGAGTCTGTGCAGTGCGTCATCCAATGAGGTGAAGCGGGCGATGTCAGGTGACAGAACCCCCGAATGATCCATCCTCAACTGCTGTAGCATCCTGGAGAGACACACATAGTACACTTATCACACACACATACTCCAGCAGCCCCCCAAGGGGGTGCCCAGCAAAACTGCTGTACGCCACTGACACGCACATATCCAGTCCCTAGTTAAAGTCTACACACCCCTTGCAGTCTTCACATTTTGCTGCCTTAAAATTCTATCTAAAAACAATTAAATGAAAACCAATCCAAAGTGAAAGAAAAATCACAGAAAATTCTACAAATGACTATGAAATGGAAAATGAGGATGTATTGATTGCATGTCTTCATACCCCAGAGTTAATGCTTAGTGGAAGCATCTTTGGCAGCCATTACAGCTGTGAATCATTTTGAATAAGATTCTACCAACCTTGCTCAACTCTTAAGGCAACGTACATCCATTGTTTTTGTCAAAATTGCTCAAGCTCAGTACATTTGGTAGAGAATCATTGATGGACAGCAATATTCAAACCTTGCCTCAGTTCATTTTAAGAAGATTTAAGTCAGGGTGGAGACTGGACAATTCAGGAACACTCAACACTCAAGAGAGCCATTCTTGCTATTTTGTTTCTTTTTGACCATTTTAATTGAAAACAATCACAGTAAGGCACTTAATTGTTACCCAGAAATGATTTGATATTGAGATAAAAACGGATGCATTGGACCTTTAAGGCAGCAAAATGTGAAAACTGTGCAAGGAGTGTGTAGACTTTCACAAGAGCACTGCATGCACAAACACACGGCATCTATACACATACACTACTTACATTCCTCCTCTGGTGAGCTGCTGAGGGGCCGGCCTCTTCTGAGCACTGACCTACAAGAGACATATTTCAATATCATCATCATCACCACCACCACCACACAGGTCTGTAAACCCATGTTTCGCAATATTTCTATAGGCCACTATTAAAAAGAAGAGGATCCCATCCGCTTTCTATATGCTAGGCCTACTATATTTATTTCTCAGCTTTCCTAATATCAAGCACATCGCTTCACATTATAAATCGGGGGGCGTGCCTACCCGACTAGCATGAAAATGAACCATGGGAAACGCTTCTTCCATTGGCTATTCAAGTGCATAGCCTAGTGGTTAGAGCGTTGGGCAAGTAACCCGAAAGGCTGCTGGATCGAATCTCCGAGCTGACATGGTACAAATCTGTCATTCTGCCACTGAACGAGGCAGTTAACCCACTGTTCCCTGGTAGGCCGTCTTTGTATATAAGGATGTATTCGTAACTGGCTTGCCTAGTTAAATAAAAGGTTTCATTTAAATACAGATGACATGTATTTTTTTACCCTGCCTCTGTTCTGTGAATGATAATGGCCCATTCTAAATCTAAAATAATTTCACACATACACTAAATAATATTTGTAAAGACAAGATTAAATTGAAAATAGTCTGATGGGTGAGAATATTATCACTTGTGAATGATGCCAAGCGTGTGCAGTCTAAGGCCAGAAACAGCACAACTTTTTCAAATCATCTCATGCATCTTAGCCCATGGGCCTATATGTTTTTATAAGGTTTGTATCACAACTAAAGTGGCTAAATAACCTCAAACGTAGCCTATAGTCCCAAGACCCCTGGAACACAGTTGGAGAGCCCATAGCCTACAGAGCCTAGTGAAACATGTGTTCTTATAAGCTTTGTTCAATCACGTATGAAATAGTTGACTGAACACTATATAAAAAGAGGATGCCAGCTTTCTCGTGCTGCCATATTTATTGCTTAAAATTTAAGCACATTAATACACTTCAAACAGTGTAGCCTACCTGGCATATTAAAAACCTACCTGGCACAAAACCAAGAAAGAACGAAACAAACAACGAACCGTAACAAAGAGGTGTAACATACACTAACTCAAAACAATATCCCATAAAACACAGGTGGACAAAATGCTACTTAAATATGATCCCCAATTAGAGACAACGATAGCCAGCTGCCTCTAATTGGGAATCATACCAAACACCAACATAGAAAAACTAAACTAGAACCCCACATAGAAAATAATAACTAGAAAACTCCCCAGTCACGCCCTGACCTACTATACCATAGAAAAACAAAGGCTCTCTATGGTCAGGGCGTGACAAGTGCAGGCTACGGATGACATGTTTTTGTTTTTTCTCGGCCATTCTAAATAAAAATGTTATTAAGAATAATCTTATGGGTGACAATATTATCAGTGCTTGTCAAATTGTAAATGAGAGACTGATGAAGTGTGTGCAGCCTGTGCAAGAAATCCTGCGCTTGCCTTTCATGTGACTTTTTTCAAATCATCATTAGAGTAGCATCATGCAGCCTTAGAATGTGTTAGAAATCAAAACATATAGCCCAACGTTTGTATCACAAGTAAAGTTGCAGAAATAACTCTAAATGAAGCATATAGGAGGACCGGTTTCTTTGTTAACCGCTCAACACAGATTAGCTGCATGTGTGCACTACCTGAGAAAAATATCCTTTCTATTTTATTCAGCTATGTTCAATTGTATTCTTCTAACTATAAAATAATGCCACAGAAATTAGAAGCAAATCTTGCCTGCTAAATGATCTAGCATAGCCCACAGCCTTACGGCATAACATAAGGACGACATATTTAGACATGCCTAAAATAAATAATGGATTTATTGTGATGGTGTGGGCTATATTAAATGTATTTATTAGACTTTTTACAATTCAGATGTTCCAAAGGTCTGCATTAGTGGATTGTAAGCACAGCATGGAAGCTGGATGTGTTAAACATTTTAAACAGTTTATGTTACTTAAAAGTCAATCAGTTATTGTGAGACAGGCATGACAATCACCAGCTGACAACATTTCATGACCTCACACACACAGTGTATAACATGTAGAATACCTGTGTGTTTAGCGGGGCGTCTTGGCTGATGTAGGTCATTGTTTTCACAGCTAGGAAACAAATGAGAAACAGAAGTCAGGAGAGGGGTTTATATAAATCTATAACAACAACACACAAAAACACAAACACAAACCTTTGTTTCCAAGGAGGTTGACGAGCTGTGTCTGAGCCTGCTTGTCCTGAGGAATTGGAGAACAAAACAATACAAAAACATATTATAGAAACGCATACAAAGAGGTAATAATTAAGTGAGGAAGAGAGTTGTAGTTAATACCTGTGAGTACTCCTGTTCCTGTGAGGCAGTACCAGTACCAGAGAGAGACAGGGGGGAGAGGGAGCTGCTGTTCTGAGTCTGAGACAGTACGAGGCGCTGCACTGGGCTGCCAGAAACCTGCCCTCGAACCCCAGTCGCCGTTCCAACCAGCGTCAGACGCCCCTGGTTTGATGCCGCCTGCACGGTGGCAGGGTTCGTACCAGGAAAATTCTGCCATGTTTGGCTCATGGCTCCTCCTACTCCCACCTGGCTGCCTCCCACCTGGATCAGCTGACCTCCCGCCGTCGCCGTGAAGTTCTGCCCGGCGACGAGCTGTACTGTGTTCTGATTGGCTAGCAGGGTTGATTGGGATGGGTCTGAGGGGCCATTGTGGTGGACCAGGTACTGCCCTGGGGGCAGGTTGGCCTGGCCTTGCTGTCCCTGGTTCTGCTGTCCCAAGGGAGAGTGGACCAGGATGGAGCCGTTAGCTGTGTAGTGTCCCTGGGCCGCGGTGTTAACCATGGTGGTGGTTGTGGTCTGGAGTCCCAGGCTGTAGACTGTCTGAGCCCCAGCTTGAAGGGGTTTGGGCTGGATAGGTCTGACCAGGGCCTGGGCACCCCCAGGTCCTCTCTGGATGATGATATTCTGCAGGGGGATGTTCTTAAAGGGCAAGCCTACCTGGTTCACCTGGCCCACTGGGGAGGGAGTGGCAAACACCTGCCCCCCTGCTGCTACTCCCCCCACCGCCCCCCCTACCCCACCACCCTGCCGGAGGAGGATCTGCTGGACCCCTCCCCCGCCAAAGGACCCCAACACCTGGATGTGCCCCCCTGCCTGGCCATTAGGCAGCTGGGACACACCCTGGAGGAACTGACCACTGGGAAAAGCTGCAGTCGATGTGGTGACCCCGCTGCCGTACCCCCCCGAAACCAGCTGGGGGGGGAATGGGGAGGGGGCCGAGGGGAGAGGAGGGGGAGGTGGTTGGGAGTCTAGCATGGCCTCCTGTTCCAGAGTCTGTTCAGTGATGTCTGCCTCCATGAGAGACTTCTGCAGGATGTCAAAGGGCTGGTCCTCTCCTCCGCCAAGATCCATTCCTCCTGGAGAAGCTTCTCCCCCCAGCTCATCCTCAATGAACGATAGGCTACTGGAAAGCTGGAGGCCCACCCCTGCTGAATCCTCAAACTCTTCATCTTTGAGGCCGGAGTTAGAGCCAGCCTGAGAGAAAGAGAACACTTTATAACTATGCAGGCTCCATCAGTTTATAAACCCATTACCAGCAGGTAAGTGCGGATTTATTTCTACTCACAGTGTTACTGGTGAAGAAGGTTCCGGCAGAGCCGTAAGCTGCGTTCGTCACGTCATCCTCCTCAATCTAAGGGAGAAAATACACGTCACTTCACCTGTATGCAAAGCAGCGTGCTAATATTCGATGACTTGAAATGGGCATGGATGAACTAGTAGACCAGAGGGGGAGACACTCACAGACTTGTTGGTGGAGCCGTGGAGGTAGTCATTCAACGCCTGCACATCCCTGGAGGACATAAGGAGGGAGAGAGCTTCAGTCAGAGAACATCCGACTTTAGAAAAAAAAAAATAGATATAATTATTATTTAACATTCGTAACCCCTGGGCACCAGATTTATCTGTTCCACTTGCCATTACTAATGCCTTAGTGTTAGATGTTTGTAGATGTGTTATAGATAGTGGATTTACCCTATAATATCCAGAAGACGGCGATCGTCCTCATCATCCATGACACCTGGGTGAGGAGAGAGCAGAGAGAGGGATGAAGTGAGTAGAAAGAGGTGTAATGGAGGAAAGGATAAGAGGAAGGGGGAGATATCCTATTTTAACTGTATACTGCAAGCTCATAAATGCAAAAGCTCTTATTCTAAATCCTCTTGAGTATTCTACATTGCTGCAACAATTCTTATGAATGCTTGTGAGCACAAAAGAGTTACGGAAAGTAATGCAGAGACATAAACAGTGAGACAACAGTGAGACAACACAGAGGACGTGCTGGGCGGGTGGGTCACAGGCGGACGGACTGTGGCACCTGGGGAGGACGGGCTCATAGTAATGATTGAAATGGAGAAACAATGGAATGGTATCAAACACATGGTTTTTTAATATATTTCCATTCACTTCATTCCAGCAATTATTATGAGCCGTCCTCTCCTCAGTCTCCTCCTGTGTGTGTGTGTCTCAGACTGTATCTGCATGCTTATCTCTGGTGTGGTAACAGTTGGCGATGCAATAAAACACTCACAGCTTTCTGACAGCGAGCATGGAATCATTCATTAACCACCACCTTTTATTTGCTGTGATGGAGTAGTGGGCAGAGTGAGAGACAAGAGAGATAAGAGGGGAGAAAAAGAGAGATGGGGGAGGCACAGAAAGAGAGAAGTTAAGAACAATGGTATTAAAAGTGCAGTATTGAGAGTGAAGCTCCCGCCCCTACCCTTGTCTCTTCTCCTGCACATTGGTCTACTCTCCTGTCACCTCCCATTAAATGAAGATGGTCATCAAAGTGTAAATAACTCCACCCTGTTCCCTTTAAAATGTTGTTTGTTTGGGAGTTGAAGGTTTACAAAGCATTTGCTTTGTTTTACAGCCAACAACATTCCACAGAACTAACTCCAATGATGCTGGCTTTGTATCGTGGTGAAAGGGGACATAAAACAGTTAATAATGTGGTGAATAGCAATGAGGAGCAAAACAGTAAATGTAGCCTTAGAATATTCTCAAGGTGAAGCTGTGTATTTTGTTAATTCAGAGCTGCAATGCCTGGGTTAAACAAGGTGGTGTTTTGAAAAATGGTATGCCACTGTAGGGGGCCTGTGATGTGTCCAACGGTAGCAACATTTTCATTTTTGACTTCTTTTGTGTCTTTCATTCGACGCCATGTCGAATGACAAATGTGATACATTGTGTCAAGTCAGTGATGTAACATTGTTCTCTTGAACACATTTAACCAGTCGTTAAAACAAAATGGCGACTCGGCCACCATCTTTGGTTGAGAAAGAACCAAGCCTAATAAGGCAAAAAAAAAATGCGTCATAAAATGTCTCAGCTACAATTGAGTAGCTCAATGTAGGGAATTACACGATTAATAGTTAATAAAACGGGTCGTTTTGGAATTGTGAAACTAGCTGTATTTTTGCTAGCAGCCCAGATATCTAGCTAGCTGCTAGCATACGCAGTTAAGAGTGCCACTTTATATTCAGCTTTCCACCAACAAAAAATTAATAAAACAGTAAAACTATATTTTATTTCACAAGTTACACCGATACACATGCTCTTTGAAGGATATCTTCAAGCGTGTCCGTTTTGAGATATTTGCTGACAACTACGACACCATCACCAGGTAAACGTTGGCTAATCGGCTAGCTAACCTCTAATGAGGTCCCTTCTCAACATTGGGGTTATTTTGTCATAGGGGCAGGATTAGCTAGCACCACTAAATGGGGGGATATGTCTACACGTGTCAAATAACTGGCAGAAATGCACTCAATAAATCCTGGAATATTTAGCTAGTTAAATTTTCCACATTTCACAGAATTTTGAGCATGTGGAAAACAAGCAGCCGCTAAGCTAAAACGTTGTTAGCTTGCCAGTTGCCCAAGCTATTGAAAAATGGTGTTTCCTCTCCCCTGCACCTAGCTTAGTCACCAAATTAGTGGTCGGAGTAGGCGTACAAGACGATATGGCTAGTCAGGGTCGGAGTCATTTATAAATCAGTTTATCCAAAGAATAGTAGACACATTTAGCTCCAATTGAATTTTGAAATAGTAATGACACCCTCCCAAATTGTAGCATCAATGTGCCATCAGACAAACAGCTAGCAACACGACAGTCGTGCCACGGTTTTAAGCTTTGGAAACATCGTTTAGACCACCAGCTGATGTACAGCTTGCGATTTATGTCCAAAAATAGACTGAATCGACAGACAATGATAATCGCATTCGAGCACAAAAAGCCTGTCCTCCCAGCCTCTAGCTGGTCGCTGACGTGCTCTCTTTCTCTGCTGTGCTGGGGTAGACTTCAGAGGTTACCAATTGTCTCCTATTTAGCTCATCTGCCAGCATGCAATGCAAAACGTCAGATTTCTCTCGATTGGCTGAACACACATATTTCAATCGTGGAATTTACGACCGCGCGGAGTCTTCGGCAACAGCTCTTTGGGCTAGCTATTTGACCGCGGACTTTTACTTGTAAACATCGGCCTGTTCAAGGTTAGCTAGCCGTTGTCGCCTATTTAGAATCGTCGGATAGAATTCGTTCACACGGCTAAACAGTGTCGATACCTAGGTGTTTTTTTCGATTAGCATAACATAAAGACGACTGAAAGAAGGCAAACCCTTACTCCTGTCTCACTCCTCTTGAAACCCAATATCTCCATTTGGCAACTTTTAATTTGCTCCCCCCTCCTTCTCCTCCTCCTCCTTCTTCTCCCTCTCCCACTCATATTTTTCTCACTGTCCCTGTTCTGTCTCAGATAGATTTCTCTCCACTCTCACTCTCTTCCCTCCCCGAAGGAAGGGAGGAAGGAGGTTGTGTGTGTTTTTTCCTAGAAATTTTATCACAAAATTATAATACACTCAAAGGGAAACTCACCGTCATGAAAAAGCAGTGCCTTGTCAACGGGGTTTCCTCGCCATCACAGCACGGGTAGTGCCGCTCCAGAAGAAGGCAGTAACATCAGAGCATTCTACAGATAGCGATGCAATATTCCATAGAAGTAACATAGAACGGACAAATAGTCACTACACTCTAAATACTGAAAAACGATGTTCTAACCATTCATTAAAGTTTTTTTTAAAACTTTCATGACAGATATTTCATAATTCTTCTCCCCTATGAATAGGAAATTGTTTTACAGTAGACTTGGCCATTATGAACGGTAGGGGGCGGGCCACTAGCAGATGCCACACCTTGATGTGGCTGATAAAGTAATTGAGGAAGCTGTACATTGTGGCAACAGAGAGATCAGCAAAACGAGGGCGTTATTCCACTCACATACCCTCCAATGGGATATAGGATGGGGGAAACAGCTTTTATAAGTCATCGCCAATGTAACACAATTAATCATATTCACAGTGATGCTATGTACACCATGTTTCAATCAGAGATAGGGGTCATCCACACACACTGTATGTAATCAGTCTATTCTGGTGTAAATTCATATAGGCCTATTGTGTTCCTTAAACTACAGACCCATTTCTTATACTTGCATCAGCAGTCTACACTGGAAGAGTGCAGTTATTTCTTCCTGCAGAAGAATTAACAGGTACTGTATGCGAAAGTGAGGTGTATGTGACATTGAGAAATGCATAATAAACTCTTCTACACCTACTGTGAAGGTGGCTACTGATATACTACTTTACTATTCTGAAATGTGTATTATATTCTCCTAGATTAAAGCTCAGGTTTTGCTTAATATGTGCAATGTCATCCTTCCACTTGCTTTCGCAATGGGGCACAATAAAACATGAACTTCATTATATATGGATATTTGCAGTGGTGTAAAGTACTTAAGTAAAAATACTTTAATGTACTACTTTAGTCGTTTTTGAGGGTATCTGTACTTTGCTATTTATATTTTGGACATCTTTTACTCCACTACATTCCTAAAGAAAATAATGTACTTTTTACTCCATACATTTTCCCTGACACCCAAAAGTACTTGTTACATTCTGAATGCTTAGCAGGACAGGAAACTGGTCCAATTCACACACTTATCAAGAGAGAATCCCTGGTCATCCCTACTGCATCTGATAGGAGTGTGACAGTGTAGGAGTGTGACACTAGCTCTCTGTAAATTAGTATTACATTGTTTTAAATCATGCTGTCTGGTTTGCTTAATATAAGACATTTTAAAGAATTTATACTTTTACTTTTGATACTTACGTATATATAGACTTTTACTCAAGTAGTATTTTACTGGGTGACTTTCACTTTTAATTGAGTAATTTTCTAGTAACGTAACTTTACTTTTACTCAAGTATGAAAATGGTGTACTTTTTCCTTCCACCACTGGATATTTGTTATGGGTTTAAACAATTATGCATGAACATGGGTGGGAGTGGGAGACCATAGCAAACAACGCTCCCTAATCCACCAATGGAATGACAGTATAGTCACAAGAGAGGAGAGATTTATCCAATAAGAAGGCCGTTTGTTACGAAGCAACCGAAATAGCTTCCGTATTCAAACAACATCAGTGAAAACATGGACGTGGAGAGTAGTATTTGTCAGGGAAACGAGGATTCTGGTCCCAGTGAGTCCGGCATTAAGATCCCGGACAGGATGCTTAAACGAGAACAGGATAGGCTTGAGGACGTGGAGAGAAAGAAAGAAGCGAAAAATAGCCAGTCTGTCACGGAGGAGAAGAGTGGGTTCTTCACCGCGACGTTCAGTAGTGAAAGGGCAACTATCGAGGAGTTACTGGAGGGCTGCTCGGGGGCTACTGACCGCGCCCTGGCCACTCAAACCTTGGAGAAAGTGACTACTAAAACACAGTTCCTCCAGAAGTTTCTAAACGATAGCATGGTGTTTTTACCGCAGTACGAGCTGAGACAGGCCCAGGCGGCGCTCCAGAAACTACAGAACTCTCTGGCAGAGAAGAGAGACGAGATTCTCCCCAAGAAGAAGTTCGCCTTTAGGTCGCGCGCAGCAAATACACCCAAAGTAGACACACCAGCTCCACCTGTAACACCTAAGGATTCTGGCCGAACTAAAGTTGACGGAGCCATAAGCCCCCCAGAGCAGTGTGGCTTCTCCCACTTTGAGGCCCAGGTAACAGTCCCTAACATAACAAGATTCAATCATTTCTTCTGAGAATGTTTCTAGTCAATTGTGGTTTAGATTCTGCTCTTTGCGGGTATCTTAAATGTCTGACCACTGTTTATTTTTGGCAGGTGCTGACCAAGTCCGGAGCGGAGATTAAACAACAGGATGTTCTACTGACCCACCTGACCAACTGCAAGGTCAGACTCCTGGGCTCCCCCAGCACCATCCACATCAAACACGTCCAGAACTGTGAGATCTTCTCTGGGCCAGTGTCCAGCTCTGTGTTTGTGGACCACTGCACCGGCAGCACCCTCTCCTTCCCATGCCAGCAACTACGGACTCACCACACCACCGACACACAGGTCTATCTGCATGTCACCAGCCGTGCCATCATAGAGGACTGCCAAGGGGTGCGCTTTGCCCCCTTTGCCTGGTCCTACCTGGGTCTGGACCAGGACTTCAAGGTGTCTGGTCTGGACCGGGAGAGGAACAACTGGAACCAGGTGGATGATTTTAACTGGCTGGCCTTAGGTACCCAATCTCCTAACTGGTCTGTCATTCCAGAAACTGAGAGAAGAACAGAGTGGGACTCCTAGAGACATTAGTATACAAAGAGCCTGTCAATCAAACAAATGAAGCTCTTATTTTCATTCAGCCCTGATGTGACACAGCCTTACTTGACTTTGCTTTTCATGCTAATGAGTTCCATAGTACAGTTGTTCCATAGATGTCCTGACAGGATTACCCATTAAATATTGGGTAATATTCAGTAGCGTGCTGCCTGAAATCTTTTTCTTCACAGGGAGGAAAAAGTTGCTGCATTTGTTTTCTCATGACTATATGATGAGCAATAAACAGAATGTCAACCACGTACTGTAACACAGCTTATTACCTGTTCATTTAATCAGGAAGAACAATCTTAGTCCTTAAATGCCATCTTATGTTTACAAACAGCACTTGTTCTGTCATTCTCCCATCTATAAAGCACTAAATACCTCTGTTCTTCTGACTAAGTGGTCTGGAGTAAATACTAGATGTGAATAAAGGGTTTGGCTGACATCAACCAATCTGTCTTTCGTACTCTCGTCTTTAATTGTGCATGAAATAATTGACAAACGGGTGGTGTTATGCAGACCTCTAGGAAGAGGGAACGCAACACCCTGCTACAACTCCACTCCCTGTGGAGTGAAAGAGGAATGGGACTGTAGATGTAAGGATGACAAAAGGCAGACAATTTACCGTTTACTGGGAATTTATTCCTTCACACAAATTTGCAGAAAAGGTTGAACGGAACCAAAGAAAGTAAATGTCAAAGCCCCCTCTACCTTACCTGCCTACCCACTACTTACCTAACTTAGCACCACCTGGTGTTTGAACCAAAATACAGGGAGTTGTCTGCCCAGGTCTTACCTAGTGCATATAGACAGTAAATACTACAGTTTATGTATGCCTGCAGGCCTCTTGCCTAAGTACTCCCTAGGTCCCTTCCCCCTGGGAACAACAAACAGAATACACATGTAAACCATTTCAATAATCAAAAACACTGCATCCTATGGGGACACACATACCTTAGAAGCAACGGCTATAAAGTACTTAACAAAAACCGGTCTCTCAGAAAAAACAGGACATACTAATAAGTTCTCTGTTTGAGCAACAAACACAGAACATAACCATCAGCTCTCTCTGAGAAACAACCAACACAGGATATATCAATTTGCTCTCTTAACCAACACGGAACACACTAATCATCTCTCTTCTGAGCAACAAAACACTGGCTTATATAGCTGGAGAAGGAGTCTGTAATGGGATACAGCTGTATCCTCTGACGTGAGGGTGGGGTCGGCGCCAATTAGCTGCTTGGGGGAATTTCAGGAATCCATCCTGAAACACACACATACAAACAAAACCCACAACACAGAAACTGGGGAACGTAACAGGTGGTTTCCCGTACACAGATTAAGCCCAGTCCTCAAATTCCTAGGAATCTCAATTGAAAATGCTGTTTAGTCCAGGACTTGTCTTAATCTGTGCATGCCCCTAATGGTTTCTTCCCCTTTCCACATCCTGTCCCCACTCTTCCCATGAGATAGCTAACTCATTCGAGGTCAATATTATTCTGCGGTAGTGACAGTACGAATCTCCGCCCAGGGTACACTAACACCAGTATGCTCTTCTGGTTTCTCTGATCTCTGGCTCTGTCACAAGTTCTGCCAACTACTGAAGCTGTCATCAGGTCTGCTGGCCTGTTGTGCGTCCCAGTGTAGCTCACATGTATACTAGTCTATCATGTCGTTAATTGAATGCACTGACAACCACACATCTCCCTGCTCTCATATACTGTACACATCACAATCCTAACTTTGCTGTGCAGTGAAGAAGCTCCCATTAGAAGTTAGTTATTGGTCTACCAAACTGCCATCTGCATACACTGATAGTTCAGTTAGTGTAGACACAAACACCTATAGCTAAATCTGCCTGCTTCCTTACTACAGGCGAGAGACTGGCGGGTTGTTGATATTGACTGCTGAGTGTAGGTGGAGCTAAGTGGGTCATGGAGAGTCTTACATGGTTTTTGGATGGTTTACTGAAACATCTTAGGTGACTACACTGTAAACATTCTTCCTCGCCTGAACCCAGGGACCCCTTCCAAAAGTGCAGCACGGCGTTGTTCCACATCTCCACTCTCCGTCAACCGTTAACTGTCCTTATTAATGGCCCCCGGTGCATTCGATCAGGGTGACAATGACCATGTGAGCATTCAAACCAATTATGTCTCCTGGCAACAGCTTACAGCCAGGCTCATCTTCTGGAGAGGGATTTTTGTAAATGGGTTCAGGCTGCTTACAGGGGATTATCATGACGCACCTCCCCTCCGCCTGGAATCTGGAGGATCTTCCTCAATCCTCTTCCAACCAGCGAAAGGAACATCACGATTAGCCTCACCTGATGATTTCAACGTTTTTGGAGGGAAAGTTTAGAACTAAGGCAAGGGGGCAAGTGTAACCCTGTGTTCTGTCATCCGTCTGGGTGAGTTTTCTTTGTAGGGTCTGGCCACTATGGGAGAGGAGAGGGTCCTGAAGGAATAACCGCACTCCTCTTTCTTTACCTCTGCTCCTTCTCTCTGGGATGGATTACAGATCATTGCCTGAGCTGACAGTCCTGCACTGCTGGATGAGCTGCAGGAGAGACTGAGAGACGAAGAGAACGGCTGAAGCCACCTTACAGGGAATCAACGGTTCAAACCGCTTAACGAGAACAGCTGAAACTCTGCTGGCTGGGGCATCCAGAAGAAGGACCCGACTGTAGAGCTATATCTCATCTCAGTAGTGTATTTTCCTTGTGTATAGGTAAGGAATATCCCTAGGTTGCCACCATGGCACTAATGGTGGTCAAGTTTGACCTGAAGAAGCGGGTGAAGCTAGCCCAGTTCCTATGGCTGATGTACTGGTTCTCAGTGATGGCAGGCGTGCTCGTCTTCAGCATGGGACTGTTCTTTAAGATCGAGCTGCGTAAGCGCTCGGAGATGATGGACAACAACGAGAGCCACTTCGTTCCTAACTTACTAATTGCCGTGGGGCTGCTGGCCTGTGGGATCAACGCCATGGGAGGCAAGATCTGCTACGACTCCTTGGACCCTGTCAAGTTCTCCAGGTGGAAGCCTATGCTCAAACCCTTCCTAGTCTCCTGTGTGGCTTTCAATTGTCTCCTGGTGCTGACGGCTCTGCTCTGCTTCCTGATGAGGATCCCTCTCCAGTTCACGCTGGCCGAGGGCCTGAAGAACGCCCTGAGGTTCTACAAGGACACAGACACGCCGGGACGCTGCTACATGAAGAGGACTTTGGACCAGATGCAGATTGAGTTTCGTTGCTGCGGCAACAACAACTTCAGGGACTGGTTCGAGATCCAGTGGGTCAGCAACCGCTACCTGGACTTCAGCGCCAAGGAAGTTAAAGAGTGAGTCATGATATTAGCCACAGCTCTAGGATCAGTTCTAAAGCTATCCCAACCATATCCCTAACTATTAGGTGGTCATAATGTAGTGATGTACGTTTTTTTTTTTAAGTCAGAGGCCTATATATTAGGCCCACACCAACAAATGGCATGAATGGAGATTGTAGGGTTAGGTTATGGTGAGTTCACTGTTCTTAATGGGTGTTCAGTATAAATGGATTGCAGGTGCAAGGAGGGGGGCCGTAAGCAATATAAAAGGGTCACTTTCGATTATAAGGTAAAGGAGGGATTACAGGGTCAGTGGATTTGAGGTTTTAGTGTTAGAGGTGGTGATGGGGCTGTGCGTACGTGTGGGTTGGTTTTCGATTTACGGGAGGTGAGGGGGATTCAGTCATTAGTGTGGAGTAATAACGAAAGTGGTGGTAGGGAGGGAGTTGATATTTCTGTGAGAGTTGAAGGGGAATGATGCAAGGGTTCGTTTTACAGTTTACGGGTGTAAGGTGTGCTTGTGTGCAGGTGTTTCAAGTGTTGGTTTTCAGTGTAAGTGATATCAAGTGTGTGGTTGTATAAAGGGACAGTTTTCATTGTAAGTGTTCTCAGGTGTGCGAATGTGTGTGTGAGCCTGTGAGTTCTTAGTGGCCAATCTTCTTGGACCACATTTCCTCCCCCTTCAGGCTTATGTGCTAACGAATCAGCATGCGGCCTGGTGATGGTCTGGGAATAGACCTGTCTAGAGAGAGAGACCGAGTTAGCCAACAAGGCCTTGCGTAGAGACAGTGATTGGCCAACCATTCACTTACGACAATTATTGACCAATAAGGGCTTAGCTAGACACAGTGATTAACCAATAGGACCTCAAGGAGATATTAGCCGCATGCTCTTTTGATTCAGGGTTGATGACGACGACGATGGGCTATGGGCTGTTAAAGGACCACATCTTAGTCCTGCTTAAATTGCTTATCTTTCAGGAAACAAATGATCTAAAGCAGGGCCTGCAAACCCTCTTCCTGGAGATCTATGCAAATTTAGTCTCTAGCCCTACTGTAATACACCTGATTCGGCAAATCAAGGTCCTGTTAAGTGTTTCCCACCCCTGGTCTGTGTCAGCGTTAACCTACAGTGTCAGTACTCCCAACAGAGTGTAATTCCATGTCCATATTGTTGGGAATGACTGGGAATGATCTGTATCCCTGTCACATTTTTTATTTAACCTTTATTTAACTCCGACAAGTCAGTTAAGAACAAATTCTTATTTACAATGACGGTCTAGGAACAGTGGGTTAACTGCCTTGTTCAGGGGTAGAACAACAGATTTTTGTTTTACCTTGTCAGCTCAGGGATTCGATCTAGCAACCTTTCAGTTACTGGCCCAACACTCTAACCACTAGGCTACCTGCTAGGCTATCATACCACTCTTTCCATAATGCTAATTTGGAACTGCCCTACACCTGTCAATCACAATTGAAACTCCACCCCCAGACCACCCAAAGGCCAAATGCACACTTCCTCCTACAGAATCAGAGATGACTGCTGTCACAGTCAGTCCATTCAGTCTCACTTTGTTAGGATAATCCTCATCTACTCAGACGATCTACAAACTGCTTGATTGATTACCCGTCAACTACAACTCTGTTGACAAGCCACAGCGATGTTTACTACTACTGTATATCCAGCTATCTATTAGCTAGTATGCAGACTAATTCCATTTAGGCAATTCATCCTCATTGAAAGTAATGGATCAATCATCAATTTATGAATATAGCAAGCTTCAATGCCATACAACTCTCCTTCCGTGGCCTCCAATTGCTCTTAAATACAAGTAAAACTAAATGCATGCTCTTCAACCGATCGCTACCTGCACCTACCCGCCTGTCCAACATCACTACTCTGGACGGCTCTGACTTAGAATACGTGGACAACTACAAATACTTAGGTGTCTGGTTAGACTGTAAACTCTCCTTCCAGACCCATATCAAACATCTCCAATCCAAAGTTAAATCTAGAATTGGCTTCCTATTTCGCAACAAAGCATCCTTCACTCATGCTGCCAAACATACCCTTGTAAAACTGACCATCCTACCAATCCTCGACTTTGGCGATGTCATTTACAAAATAGCCTCCAATACCCTACTCAACAAATTGGATGCAGTCTATCACAGTGCAATCCGTTTTATCACCAAAGCCCCATATACTACCCACCATTGCGACCTGTACGCTCTCGTTGGCTGGCCCTCGCTTCATACTCGTCGCCAAACCCACTGGCTCCATGTCATCTACAAGACCCTGCTAGGTAAAGTCCCCCCTTATCTCAGCTCGCTGGTCACCATAGCATCTCCCACCTGTAGCACACGCTCCAGCAGGTATATCTCTCTAGTCACCCCCAAAACCAATTCTTTCTTTGGCCGCCTCTCCTTCCAGTTCTCTGCTGCCAATGACTGGAACGAACTACAAAAATCTCTGAAACTGGAAACACTTATCTCCCTCACTAGCTTTAAGCACCAACTGTCAGAGCAGCTCACAGATTACTGCACCTGTACATAGCCCACCTATAATTTAGCCCAAACAACTACCTCTTTCCCAACTGTATTTAATTTTTATTTATTTATTTATTTTGCTCCTTTGCACCCCATTATTTTTTATTTCTACTTTGCACATTCTTCCATTGCAAAACTACCATTCCAGTATTTTACTTGCTATATTGTATTTACTTTGCCATCATGGCCTTTTTTGCCTTTACCTCCCTTCTCACCTCATTTGCTCACATTGTATATAGACTTGTTTATACTGCATTATTGACTGTATGTTTGTTTTTACTCCATGTGTAACTCTGTGTCGTTTTATCTGTCGAACTGCTTTGCTTTATCTTGGCCAGGTCGCAATTGTAAATGAGAACTTGTTCTCAACTTGCCTACCTGGTTAAATAAAGGTAAAATAAATAAATAAATAAAATAAAATATAATTTCAATACATCCTCTGAAATGCCCTCTCAGTGTAGAGGAGGAAAGTAACTCTGGGAGAGATAATTCGTATGTGTTGTGCAGCATGATTTTTCATATCCTTTTGCTGTAATTTCTGAGTATTTGGCAGATATACTATATGTGCATCTTTCCAAGAAAGATGTGTCCTCCAAGAGTTGCTGAATGTTTTTCTCATCTTCAGTGTGCATGTCTGTTTATGTTGGAAAGCGAGGTATGGTGGAAGTATTATTGTTCCTTCCCAACGTGAGCAGAGTTCTTGGCTCATGCACCTTCGTTGGAAAGCAAGTGACAGTATTAGTTTTCCTTTGCACTGTTTCTTCCCAAAGCCAGTGTGAAGAGACCGTGTTCACAGTAGGGAGGAGCTAATGGGGTTAATCCCATTCAAACAGCATGTGAGAGACTGATAGACCTTAATGATCCTCTCTTTACCAGGTACACTGTGAACTGATTTCAGCTCTGTGTCAGGACCAATGCAAGCACTGTAAACCCTCTATCATGGATACTGAATGAAAAATCAGTGTTAGGTTGTGTCAAGGTATGAGTGACTTTGTTGTAGATGTTCTTTCAGCCTAATCCTACCTTTCTAAATGCTGGTAGTTCACTAGCACTTCCTCACACTTACAGTACATGATGATGGATGGATTGGGTAGCACTTTCATATATTACCCTGAGTCTAACCTCTGCCCTTTGCCCTCTGACCCCCATTCGCTTCAGCAGTAATGTGGATGCGAAGTACCCGATGGATGGCTACCGTTTCACTCCGCTAACCCCATAAGGACCTTGAACCTAACACACAATGCACTGACCCTAACCCACAATACCCTAACCCCTGTCCTTTGCCCTTTCACCCCCCAGTCGTATCGGCAGCAACGTGGATGGGAAGTACCTGATGGATGCTGTTCCATTCAGCTGCTGTAACCCCGGCTCCCCTCGGCCCTGCATCCAGTACCAGGTGACCAACAACACGGCCCACTACTCCTACGACCACCACACTGAGGACCTGAACATCTGGAAACGGGGCTGCCGCGACGCACTGATATCCTACTACGGAGGCATGATGAACACCATAGGAGCCCTGGTGCTACTGGTCGCTATTCTGGAGGTAAGGAAAATGCTCCCTCTTACTCGCTTTTCAAAGGCGTGGGGTGATTATTTTGTGATGGCGTTCATCACTGACCGATGACAAAGTTGCCCCAGATGCCTGGCTAGATCCAGAGTTCCTTGCATGGTGTCCTCCTTTCCTCTCAATGTACATTTCCACACCTCCTCCACCCCTCCATCTCTCCTGCCATTGTCATGTTTCCAGGTCATGTGCGGGCTGCTGATACACCTGCTGCTCTCTTCTGCAGAGGCTGCATCACCTGCTAGGCTTACAGCGGTACACACACACACACACACACCTGCCAGGTTTACAACGGTACACACAGACACATGCGTAGAGGCAGCTTCACCTGTAAGGCTTACAACAGTAGTACACAGGGCTGGTAACTAGACTGCTGTACTGGTAATCCTGTGGGTCCGTGTGGATGCAGGCTTTCACAACAACCAAAGCAGACTAATTAAGACTAATTAAATCCATATTGAAGAAGATTCTTGGTTGGTTAGTTGAATCAGGTGTGTTACTGATTTTGGCTGGCGCAAAAGTCTGCAGCCCCACTGGCCTACGAAGACAAAAAAGCAAAATGGCTGCCCTTGAACATGCACTGTTTGTCTCTTTGTCTTCTTTTCAGAATAAATTATCTGAAGAAGTATGAGAGAAGTGTTACTATACATTTTTAGCTGTTTTGGTATTTGTAAAACATATATTACTAAGGACAGCAAATCTCTGTTCTAGAAATCTTACAGTACTTAACGTGTACTAAAAAACTGGACTCAATCTGCTGAAGCTTATCAGGGACAAAAACAGCCATGGCTATCTCCTACCTGGAATAGCCATGGTTACGCAACTGTCTCCATGGTATTACCTTACCGATAGCCTTGTGAGAGGTGGAGTGATGTCTTCATTTGGGGGAGGGACCAGTTATGGAAATCAGACTCCTGATCAAATACTGGAGGTTATAAAATGACCAATCAGAAACACAGATAGTGTAGAGGTAAAAAATATATATATATTTTCTTGTGTATGCTATGCTACATAGCAAACTTATGATTGCTTTTGTTTGTTGTTGCCATCTCTGTTAGTGTGATTCTCTGTTTTTAACTCCTTGCTTCAGACTGGTTGGATGTGTTTATGTGGAACATATTCAGTTGTTAAATGGTGATTGGTGTGATCCTTTACCTACAGCTGTTAGTGCAGGCTGATGTGTCTGTCACTCTCTGGGTCTACCCCTGTTGGTTGGTTAATGTGTTTTTAGATTTAGTTATGGTGGGTTTTCACTTTCAGTACATGAGCGTGTTCTTGAAGCTAGCTCTTACTTCAGGCCAGGTGTAGCTCTTCACACACACACTAGCTGTAGTCTTAGTCCAGGCCAGGTAAGTAATATGTCTCTCTTTATCCTCTGTAGGTTATTGTGATGATCGGCCTCCAGTACGTGAACACCTCCCAGTGCAACCTGGCCAACCCAGAAGACCCAGAGAGTGAAAGCGAAGGCTGGATCCTGGAGAAGACGGTGAAGGAGACGTTTACTGACATCATGGACAAGATGAAAGCCATGAGCAAGGGTAACGCAGTGGAGGAGGGCGGAGTGGATGGTGTTGCCACGGTGAGCTGATCACGATATGCCCGCACAAACTGAGACCACTCCCACCAAAGGGAAGAGAGGAAGATTGACCACCTCCTTTGCATTTATGACACAACATACAGACATACACAAATATGCGCACAACACACACGTTTCTGGCCATCTGAAGGGAAAACTAAAATAGACAGATCCGGAGTACATGCCAGCACATAGGAAATTATGAATGTACGAATGCATGAATGTATGTGTAAGTTATATTATTACCGCCCCCCCCCCCCCACACACACACTCACAATACACTTTTTCTAAACCTCATGATTTTTCAATGCACACACTCCCTCCAACCCCAGATTTGTTAATCTTCCAAGCAGTTCCCATTTGATGGGATACTCTCTGTGTGTTTTCTAACGTATAATTCTGCTCTATTTCATGTTCATATTTTACAACTTTATTTGTACCCCTTTTTTTTACAAAATGAGAGGAAAAACATCAAAACACTATCCACTGTCATGAAAATGCATAATGTCAGATATTTGCATTGTATTGAGAATAATATATATATATTAAAAGGTTAAGAGTAAGGTCAGGAGAGCAGGTATGTTGCGTTTTAAGGATGGTGTGGGGCTGGTGGTTGCTACGCGACCCTCCAGCCCAGAAAGGAGGTTAAAGTGGAAAGGTTAATTCATCGCCCAAGGAGCAGAGAGTTTTATCTTAAAATATTTGGACCCACCTGTAGAGCACTTTTTATATTAGCAAATTCCAAAGAAATGGACTGAAACACCTCAGACATCACCTCTTTAAAGTCCTTCCTCTCCTACCATTACCTTGAGGGATGGAGGGGGGTTGGAAACTCCTGGGGTAGGGGAGGTGGAAACATTTCAACTTGATGGTGTTGAAGTTTGGGGTGCGCTGCTGGAGGATTGGAGGGGCTATAGGAGACGAGGCGCGGGGGAAAGTGGCAGAGGTGAACCAGGGGTGACCCCAAAACTTGAGGAGGACATTTGAGATTGGCAGCTAAACCCCTGATCTCCAACCCCTGAACTCTGACCCCAGCCCCTGCTCTGTGACATCACTCAGCAGGTCCAATCAGCATTTCTCTTATTGGACCGTCGAGAGTTACTGTATATATCACACTCACTAAGTTCCTGTACATACCTCACTCATAGGCCAACGCCCGTGCTACTGTTATCTTTGTAAATAGTCTAGTATTGATACATAACTTTTTTTAAACAATGTAATTAATAAAAATTATTTTATTTACTTTAAAGAAAATGTGTTTTGCCATGGGAAATCAATCTGGTTTTCTTTCTGTATGTTGTGTAGAAAGATGATAAGACCATTGTGTAAATTTGAATAAAGGATGTTAGCCACATGAAGTAGAGTGTTGTGTTGTTTCTACTTAAGACTGATCAGAAATCAAACACCAATGCCTTCTGGGAACTCAGCGGGGCACCTGATTTAGCCAATTGGATCAGGGTAATTATCAGATTATAGCGATCACATGGACACAGGACAACCCTGCACATGGAGGTTGAAGGACGTATGTGTGTACGTGTGTGTGTGTTCTGTGACTGTGTGTTCTGTGACTGTGTGTTCTGTGGTTTTAGATTTGATCTATTACTTTCTATGTGTTTCTATTAGTTAGGCAAACAACGGATCCACCATTAACTACATTACAAATTCCAATGTCATTATTTAAGCCTCTTTATAAGACTTGATCTGACTTATTGAATTGTCTCATTTTCAAATTGTCTGTCTATGACATTATGTGATTGTCTGTGTCCAGCTGTAAAGAGTAAGTCTCATAGTTTATAGATTTAACTCGACAACACCAGAGCCCAGTCATTCATCTAAGCATTCAATGACAAACAGAGATACAACAACGTTATTCACCTATGGGCGATCATCACATATTTTGTCAAGTAAGTTGCCAACCAGCGCCATTCTGTTTACTTTGCTGTATATTTATAAATCGGCATATACCAGTGCCTTCAGAAAGTATTCACATCCCATGTCTTTTTCCAAATTGTATTGTGTTTCAAAGTGAGAACCTTGATTTGTACCACCAATCAAGGTTCTGATTCCATGTTAAGTTAGAGGGTAGACCTGTAGAGGGCTATATAGAGGGCAGGACAACAGTAGTTGTTATTTTGGTATTGTGCTGGACCAGGTATAATGGGGTAGTTAGCTAGTGAGTGGGGTCCTGAGGGGCAGTTAGTGGGTGTGTTGGGTAGTTAGCTAGTGAGTGGGGTCCTGAGGGGCAGTTAGTGGGTGTGTGGTGTAGTTAACTAGTGAGTGGGGTCCTGGGGGGCAGTTAGTGGGTGTGTGGGGTAGCTAGCTAGTGAGTGGGGTCCTGAGGGGCAGTTAGTGGGTGTGTGGGGTAGTTAGCGGGGTCCTGAGGGGCAGTTAGTGGGTGTGTGGGGTAGTTGCAGGCACCGGTAAAGAGGCCAACAGTAGGTGGTGTTGTGGTTAATCAGCAGCTCTGAGCAGATAAGAGGCCTAAAGAAGCCTTAGGTTAACATTATTAGACATCAGCCTGGAGAACAGCTGACCAGCCGTGGACATACATCACTAAGGGAGGGAGGGTGATGGAGGAGGTGTGGAGGGAGATGGAGATGGGGTGAGGCTGGAGAGTGTGAGGTAGAGAGAGAGAGGTTCTCACTATGTTCAGAGCCAGAGCACACTGTTTACACCACTGCGCCACGGCAGTTCACAATTGTCTAGCAAGCAGGGAGTGTACTTGATGATACTGAATGGAAACAGCACTTTTTTGAATCCTTTAGCTTTATGCTTTCCCAAAAACCATAGCCCCAACCTTAACCACTCTGAATTAACACCTAAACGTAACCATTTGAGTTGTTTCTGTTTTAAGCCTGGACCCACACGTAATTAATGGATTAAAAAATACATGTTCATCCAATTACGTCAAATTCCGAAGTAAAACTTTGAGATCAAGTTGCAGGCTATAAAGGTGTTTCAGGGTTAGGGTGGGTAAAGCGTCTTAGGGTGGGTAAAGTGGGTTAGGGTGGGAAAGAGGGTTAATGCTAGGTGGATCAGGTGGGTTTATGGTTAGTGAAAGGGTAGGTGAAAGGTGTGTAGTAGGCAGGGGTAAAAGTAAGCCAAAACTGTCCGGTACTGGCAAAATAAATATTGGGGGTACACCATACCGGTAAAACATGAGCCTTTTCACAATAATTAAAACAGATTCCAATAAAACTGTAGGCTGCTACACTATTTATCTTTACCGCATGTCAGTCGCATGAAAAATGAGCGAATAGACTTGAAAACTTGTTGAATACTCTCCAAAATGCTACATGCATTGACATTTTTGCCAATGCATACTGAGATGAGTGTCCGAGAACGAGATGAATGCAGGCAGTGTATTGTTTACAATTCAGTTTACAAGACTTGACTAAGCCTAATGACTGACAATAACCGAATAACCAAATTTATCAACAGGCACTGTATGGATGCCGGAATTATTTTAGAGTGGAGTAGCCTAACATACTGAACAAAAATATAAACGCAAAATGCAACAATTTCAAAGATTTTACTGAGTTACAGTTCAAAGAAGGAAATCAGTCAATTTAAATAAATTCATTAGGCCCTAATCTATGGATTTCACATGACTGGGCAAATGCTCAATTTATATAGCCCTTCGTACATCAGCTGATATCTCAAAGTGCTGTACAGAAACCCAGCCTAAAACCCCAAACAGCAAGCAATGCAGGTGTAGAAGCACAGTGGCTAGGAAGAACTCCCTAGAAAGGCCAAAACCTAGGAAGAAACTTAGAGAGGAACCAGGCTATGAGGCGTGGCCAGTCCTCTTCTGGCTGTGCCGGGTGGAGATTATTACAGAACATGGCCAAGATGTTCAAATGTTCATAAATGACCAGCATGGTCAAATAATAATAATCACAGGCAGAACAGTTGAAACTGCAGCAGCAGCACAGCCAGGTGTACTGGGGACAGCAAGGAGTCATCATGCCAGGTAGTCCTGGGGAATGGTCCTAGGGCTCAGGTCCTCCGAGAGAGAGAAAGAAAGAGCGAATTAGAGAGAGCATACTTAAATTCACACAGGACACCGGATAAGACAGGAGAAGTACTCCAAGTATAACAAACTGACCCTAGCCCCCCGACACAAACTACTGCAGCATAAACACTGGAGGCTGAGACAGGAGGGGTCAGGAGACACTGTGGCCCCATCCGATGATACCCCCGGACAGGGCCAAACAGGACGGATATAACCTCCACCCACTTTGCAAAAGCACAGCCCCCACCCCACTAGAGGGATTTCTTTAACCAACAACTTACCATCCTGAGACAAGGCTGAGTATAGCCCACAAATATCTCCGCCACGGCACAACCCAAGGGGGGGGCGCCAACCCAGACAGGAAGACCACGTCAGTGACTCAACCCACTCAAGTGACACACCCCTCCTAGGGACGGCATGGAAGAGCACCAGTAAGCCAGTGACTCAGCCCCTGTAATAGGGTTAGAGGCAGAGAATCCCAGTGTAGAGTGGAGAGAGGGGAACCGGCCAGGCAGAGACAGCAAGTGCGGTTCGTTGCCTTTCCGTTCACCTTCACACTCCTGGGCCAGACTACACTCAATCATAGGACCTACTGGGCTAGACAATCTGGACCCTCTCTTTCTAAAATGATCAGCCGAAATTGTTGCAACACCTATTACTAGCCTGTTCAATCTCTCTTTCATATCGTCTTAGATCCCCAAAGCTTGGAAAGCTGCGCGGTCATCCCCCTCTTCGAATCCTGCCTTTCTAAAATCTTTCAAAGTCAATTTAACAAACAGATCACCGACCATTTCGAATCCCACCATAACTTCTGCGCTATGCAATCTGGTTTCCGAGCTGGTCATGGGTATACCTCAGCCACGCTCAAGGTCCTAAACGATATAATAACTGCCATCGATAAAAGTCAGTACTGTGCAGCAGTCTTCATCGACCTGCCCAAGGCTTTCGACTCTGTCAATCACTGCACTCTTATCAGCAGACTCAATAGCCTTGGCTTCTATAATGACTGCCTCGCCTGGTTCACCAACTACTTCTCAGATAGTGTTCAGTGTGTCAAATCGAAGGGCCTGTTGTCTGGACCGCTGGCAATCTCTATGGGGGTGCCACAGGGTTCAATTCTCGGGCCGACTCTTTTTTTCTGTATATATCAATAATGTTGCTCTTGCTGCTGGTGATTCTCTGATCCACCTCTACGCAGACGACACCCTTCTGTAAACATCTGGCCCTTCTTTGGACACTGTGCTAACAAACCTCCAAACGAGCTTCAATGCCATACAACACTCCTGAGGCCTCCAACTGCTTTTAAATGCAAGGAAAACTAAGTGCATGCTCTTCAACCGATTGCTGCCCGCCCAACTAGCACCACTACTCTGGACAGTTCTGACTTAGAATATGTGGACAACTACAAATACCTAGGTGTTCCTGCCTCTCCTTCCAGACTCACATTAAGCATCTCCAATCCAAAATTAAATCTAGAATTGGCTTCCTATTTCGCGACAAAGCCTCCTTCACTCATGCTGTAAACATACTCTCGTAAAATGAACTATCCTACCTATCCTTGACTTCGGCGGTGTCATTTACAAAATAGCCTCCAACACTCTACTCAGAAAACTGGATGTAGTCTATCACAGTGCCATCCATTTTGTTACTAAATCCCCATATACTACCCACCACTGCGACCTGTAATCTCTCGTTGGCTGGCCCTCCCTACATATTCGTCGCCAAACCCACTGGCTCCAGGTCATCTATAAGTCTATGCTAGGTAACACCCACCCATAGCAAACACTCCAGCAGGTATATTTCACTGGTCATCCCCAAAGCCAACACTTATTTTGGCCTCCTTTCCTTCCAGTTCTCTGCTGCCAATGACTGGAACGAATTGCAAAAATCACTGGAGCTGGAGTCTTATATCTCCCTCTCAAACTTTAAGCATCAGCTGTCAGAGCAGCTTACCGATCACTGTACCTGCACATGGCCAATCTGTTGAATCTAACCTTGGTTAGCGTGCACTGTGCCCGGCCCGCCACAGGAGTTGCTGGTGCCCGATGAGACAAGGATATCCCTACCGGCCAAGCCCTCCCTAGCCCGGACGACGCTGGGCCAATTGTGCATCGCCCCACGGACCTCCCGGTCGCAGCCGGTTGAGACAGAGCCTGGGCGCGAACCCAGAGTTTCTGGTGTCACAGCTGGCACTGCAGTACAGCGCCCTTAACCACTGCGCCACCTGGGAGGCCCCTGTAACTGTTTTAAAGTCACCATAGGCCTCATGGTGAAATTACTGAACGGTTTCCTTCCTCTCCAGCAACTGAGTTAGAAAGGATGCCCGTATCTTTGTAGTGACTGGGTGTATTGATACACCATCCAAAGTGTAATTATTCATGACTTCACCATGCTCAATGGGATAGTCAATGTCAGCTTTTTATTTTTACCCCTCTACCAATAGGTGCCCTCCTTTGCTAGGCATTGAAAACCTCTGTGGTCTTTGTGGTTGAATCTGTGTTTGAAATTCACTGCTCGACTGAGGGACTTTACAGATCATTGTATGTGTGGGTTACAGAGACGAGGTAGTCATTCAAAAATCATGTTAAACACTTATTACACACAGAGTGAGTCCATGCAACTTGTTAACCCCAATGGCTCCAGGGGCGCAGGACAATGGTGACCCTGGCCGTGACCCCACTCCCTGAGAGTGCCATAGTTGGGATATGCAAGAAACACATTTCCATTACACTTGAACAAGTCTGTAAGAGGATAAATATAAGCACCCAAAATATTGTATACAGTTTAAGACAAGTACTGTCAAAGTCACTATCCTAACTTCCTAACTTCCGTTGCATGCATTAATGTCACTGGGAGCCTTAAGGGAAAATGTGATATAAGTAAAAGTTAGGATTTGGCCTTGCTATCCAGGACCTATATATAGGCGGTGTCAGAGGAAAGCCCATAAAATTGTCAGAGACTCCAGTCACCCAAGTCATAGACTGATTTCTCTGCTACCGCACGGCAAGCGGTGCCGGAGCGCCAAGTCTAGGACCAAAAGGCTCCTCAACAGCTTCTACCCCCAAGCCATAAGACAGCTGAACAATTAATAAAATGGCCACCAGACTATTACATTGACCCCTACCCCCACACACTGACTCTGATTCTCGTTATTGTGTTACATTTCATTATTGTTATATTTGGTAAACATTTTCTTAACTCTTCTTGAACTGCACTGTTGGTTAAGGGCTTGTAAAGTAAGCATTTCACTTGTTGTATTCGGCGCATCTGACAAATAAAGTTTGATTTGAATAGGAATGGTGGTGGTTTAGCATTGTACATTCAGAATCATATACCTTTTAAGAGGAGGGATGACCTTAATCATGTCAAGTAGAGGCACTATGGGCTCAAGTACATCTGCCTCACCAGGCACCTATATTGGTAGGATGTGTGTATAGACCTCCTAGCTCTAAGGTGTCCTATCTGGATGACGAAACAAATGGTTAATGACACCACTAGGTCATCAACTAAGTTGGGTCACCGTTCGGACACGCGCATTGCTCTGATCTTCTGTAATATACTATTGCAATGCTTAAAGGCCAGATCAATGCCAGTGGTCTGGACAGACCATAATATTGTGAACATAAACCATGTAAAAAGGATTGTGGTCAAGATAATAATAATTAAAAATGTAATCATGAGCAATTTCAAAGTTATTTGGCTGCTGTACCCTGGGAGCTGATTTATGTAGAGGATGATTTAAATCACGCTACAGAATGTTTTATTGATGTTCTCACTGAGGTAATGGACCATCATGCCCCAGTAAGAAAGGGTACAGTTGGGGCGCGTCCATCTCCATGGATTGATGATGAACTGGGTGATGCTTTTTCTCAAAGAAATATGGCAAAAGTCTTAGCAGCCAATTCTAAACTAGAAATTGATGAACAGACTTTTAGAACACAATACAGTTAAATTAAATCGTAAGGAAAATAAAATATTTGACAAAAAAAAATGCTTATATTGATTCTAAAAATGATTGTAAAAAGGTATGGAATATAGTGAAGAGCTTACTTGGAAAACCAAGATTATGTTGGTCTATTCCACAAGGAAAAGGCCAGCACAACATGGGATGTGATTAAGCAATGTACAAATTGAGGAATCAATGTACAAATTGAGGAAGTGGCAGAAACCAAACTACTAGGAGTGCAGCTACACAACTGCTTATCATGGTCGCCTCAAATAACTAATCTATGTAAAATATAAACAAATTAAATTGCATGCATGATCAGAAGGATAGCTAAATATGTACCGGGAAAGATTCTTAAGCAAACAACCCAAGCATTAATTGAGAGTCAGGTGAACTACTGTTCTGTGGTCTGGGGAAATGCATCAGCATGTGAGATTAGACAGAACAAAGCAGCAAGGATTATTTTAAGGAGGAGATATGATTATTTTGTTGTAGTCATGCAGAATGCTCTTGGGTGGTCATCAATCAACAAGTTCATTGTGAAATAAAATGTCCACCATTTAAAACGGCCAAACACCATTCACAACAGTATTCAGTTGGTAAGAGACAGACATTTAATCAATACAAGGAATAGATTGTCCAACATTTACTGTATTTGTTAACTTGGCAGAAAAGAAAAATTGGCAAAATAACATTTCGATTCAGAGCAATAAAGAAATTGAACAATTTATCTGAGAAAACCAGAAACCATTCAATATATATATTCAAACAATACCTTAGAACCATTTAAATATAATAAATTGGAAGGTTTTGCAGGACTATGGTAGATGAAGGAACAAACATATATTTTCAGACTGTTAGAATATTTATCCGGTCAACATGTCAGTGTATTATGTCTGTTGTTTGTAACAGTGTGTTATATGTGAAAATGTGATTGTATTATAAATTAAAAGAGATCCCAATAAAATAAAATACAACTTAAAGAAGCCGCATTTTGCTGCCGCCTGCTGGTGTTTGTAGGTACTGTTCTTGTAGCACATGGGGATGTGAGAAACATACTCCTCAGCCTTGAAGTGTCCCCACTTACACCAACTTGCTTTTCCTGTGGTGCCGACTAGTAAGACACTTCAGGAGGGTGGGCATGTGTGCTGGCAAGGCAGAGGTCGCTCCACATATGGGCTAAATCTGGAGTAAGTGGTACTCACTAAGCAAGTAGCTTGATGTCTTTTACAGTGGTGCCGTGACACGGATCTACAGTTGCGCTTAGCTTAACGCTGGGGTCGCAGTTGAGTACGTTTGAGGGGTGAATGGAGCACATGGGGATGTGTGAAACTTACTCCTCTGCCTAAAGTGTCCCCACTTACGCCAGCGAATAGCCAGCTTTTCGTGTGACTCTTCAGAAGAGCGGTCATGTGTGCTAGCAAGACAGAGGTCCCGAGTTTGCACCAATATGGTCTTGCTAAGCAAGCAGCTTGAAGCCGTTTACTCTGCTCCCCTCTCTCATCCTGCCATTTTACAGCAGTTACATTGGGAAACACTAGATGGCACTCTCCTCTGGTATTTCCTTGGATTTTTGTCCTTTGTTCAGTGATGTCATAGTTTGACCTCTAACCCAAATCTCTGGGTTCAAATGCCTAACGTTCACTTCATCAAAGACACAGATACTACTGACAAAAAAAATTCTGAACTCTCTCTCTCTCTCTGCTGTGAGTATGTTTCAGTAGCTAGTCAGTGTCTTGTGTCCTGGTGAGAGGTGGTATTGTTTGGGCCATGAGAGGACAATGTCCTACCTCCGCTCTGAATACCCACCATACCATACCAGGCTGGACCAACGCCATCATCCAATAACACACACAGGCACACAAACATGCGCGCACACACACACACACACATTGTCCCCTACCCCATCAGACGTATAAGACAGTCGTTGTCTTGAAGGTTAACTACACACGTCTGATTGTTAGCAGGAATGACATGCGGTGCCTGGTGGGTTGAGATGGGGGAGGAGAAGGGAAAGAAAGGGGGAAGAGAAATGGTGGGGTGAGATGGGAGCTCAATCTGAGATTACTATTCTTTCTCTGTGTGTGGTGTGTATGTGTGTGACTTTGTGTCTTTTGATTCATATTCTGTCTGCTGCATATCTGTGTTGGAGTGTACAGAGGAATGACAGTGTGAGACAGCTGTGGCGGATAAAGACTAGAGTCAGAACAGCTAGTCTACAGAGTCAGAACACACACACACACAGTCGTGCCAATTACAAGGCATTATTATCCAAAGTATACATTAATTTAGCATTTTATTCAAAGAAAGTGTGTGTATGTGTGTGTGTGTGAGACAGAGAGATAAAGAAAGAAAAAAGACAGAGACCACCTGCATGCCACACACTTTCAGAGATCCCCAAGTGACAGACAGCAACTGAAGGTAGAACAGGTGTGCATAACTCTGAGTGCAACTGGACAAATAGCATTGTTGACATTGTCATCTAGAACAGTTCATCCTCTAAGTGTGTATGTGCGTGTGTGCGTGTGTGAGGAGAGAAAGAGAGGGGAGACATCATGCCCTCTCACCTGAATCGAATCTTCGGGGACACACAGCGCGCTCTGGGTCCACCCACTACCCCATTTCGGTCTCTCTCTCTCTCTCCCACTCCCTCTTTCAGTGTGATGTTTGGTCATATGACAGGGTCTGAATACCGACACACACCGGACATGAGCGAGTAGGAGTGAAGGGGAGAAAACAAGTGAACCGACCCGAGAGAGCGTGAAAAGGCACTAGGGCACTTCTATCTGACTGTGAAACGGTGAAGAAGGGAACTCGCTTAAAGAAACAGCGGACACGAGTTTCACCAACTAACTTTTGCGAGTATAGGCCTAATCAACTGAGCGGAGTTTAAAAAAACTATTTCCAAGCCTCTCTCGTTATTTCTTTCCCATCTTTTTAGCGCATGACCCCGGGACTGCAGAATACTCAGAGCGGTAAGTGACAAACTCATCACAAAATCGGAGGCTGGGGCTCGAGGCAGCATTTTGGACATCACTTTTATTGCAGAGCGTCGCGCCTTGATTTTATAGACTTGAGTTGTGAGAGTGACCATGGTCGGGGAGATGAGTGAGCAGGTCCGGGAAAGACCAAGGCCCAGCCCGGACTACCTGATGCAGTTGATGACGGACCGGAAGGTGATGAGCTCTCTGCCCAACTTCACTGGCATCTTCACACACCTGGAGCGGCTCCTAGAAGAAGGTAAGTGTGTAGGCTCAATACATATTTTTAGATTTACAAAAGACATGGTAGCTTAGGTATAAAGTTAGTTGGTGGATATCTCAATTATATTGCATGGTATAGGCTACACTGTAAAAAAAAAAACGATTATTGTTATGTAACTAGTTCTACAGCCTTTTTTTGTTTACTCAACTTTTCGATCCAAGTGTTGCCTGAACTAAAAACAAAATATTGGCCCAAATTTAGCTCCAACTTGATTCAACATATGCAAAAAAGTATGTCAATTTAAAATGATGTGTTTGCTCAGCTCATCTCATATGTTCATTCAACTGCAAGTTATTATTTGGGCATCAAAACTAAAAAAGGCTATGCAAGATTTTAAGGTTGGGGGGTTCACCGACCACCCCAGACAAGCTCACTCTCCCTGCCTGTTTCATTACATATTTACATATTTTATAATTCTATAAAATATGCAACAAATTTTCCACTAACAGGTTTCTGTGCCAATGCACTACACGACCAACCACACAACCAAACCAAAGCATACCAACTTCGGGCACTTCAATATCATGGTTTGTGTTAACACCACAATAAATAGACTGTGTCAAGCTCAACAAATGTTAGATAGTTTGTGTGTATGTATTGATATGTAGGCTACGTGTGTCATTTTTAAATGGATGTACATGTAGTTCTGTCCTTGAGCTGTTCCTGTCTATTAATGTTCTGTATTATGTCATGTTTCATGTTTTGTGTTGGACACCAGGAAGAATAGCTGCTGCTTTTGCAACAGCTAATGGGAATCCTAATAAAATACCAAAATTACATCCCTCCCTAACTTGTAGGCTTACCCAGTATAGAAGGCTTGGTTTGACAACCTCTGAATATCATTAAACTTTTTGGTGTTTTGGAACAGATCTCTTTCCATTCATCAATTGGCCCGCTGTTTTGATTGATTTACTTTATTTGTCAGTAAAAAAAGTGTATATATATATATATATATATATACACACTATTTTTAAACGTGACCTGGATTGCACAATAAAGTCCACAATAAAGGGACTTATTTCCATTGCGGCCCCTTTAAAAAAAGAAACATAAATACACATACGATTGCATAGATACAGTCACATTACAGAGATGGAAATTAAAAAATGCTCAACTTCCAGATGAATTTGAGAGGGTGTTTACTTAAGTACAATTCTTACAAGCCTGTTTGGCTGGTAGCTTATTCTTGAGATGTTTGGGGCTACTGGTGAACAATGATGTGCAGACAAAGTCAAAGTGACACTGGACTAGCGCACCAGCTAGGCTTCCATCCAATTGCCGACAGATCTTAATGTGAATATTCTACAATCGTCATAAAAACAATATGCCATTTCAGAGTTTCCTTTAGGAAAATGTGTCACTGGACAACTTGACAGGGAAGATTTAAGATTTAAACAAACATTTAAAAAAATTTTTTTTACAGTGTACGGTGAGATACACACACATGCTTGCGCACACACACACAATAATACACACACCAGGCAGTGAGTGCTGTGAACAAATGGACAGTTGTTAGGCCGGTGACCTAATGTGCGAGGGGTGTGAATGTGGCACCCCATCCCGGGCCAGGCACGAGGTTCAGTACACGGCCAATGGGATAATATAATAAATAAAATATATAATAAAATATTTGACTGGGGAGGGCGTGCAGAGACTGTATGTATTTCAACACAAAGCCACACAGACTTAGTCAAGTTGAACACCATGCAGAGCCTGTAAACTGATAATGTGTATTTAAAAAATGTATTTAAACAGAAAATCCCATTGAGACTAAGGCCTCTTTTTCAAGGGAGCCTTGCACACAATCATACAAATTCACAATATTTACAATTTCAACACACACACCTGTTTGTGTGGTTGATTGATTCATTTATTGATTGTAGTATTTCAAGAAGAACACTACCGCAACAACCAAACACACCCCAAACAAGACAAACAACACGGAAACAAACAATAAGATGTTATGTGGAATTATCGATCAGGGTAACAATGGTCATGGTGTTGTTTTTGACAAAGGGAAAGCAGAGGGGGATTAAAAAATAGAGAAAAAAGGTAGTAAGAGAGAAGAGAGGAAGACAAGAGAGGGGGGAGTTATTTGAGCTAGGATTTATCTCAACACTTCAACCTGCCATTACACTATCTAGAGCTGTCTGTATTTATAGACTGGACCATGGTCAAACATGCACATACTTTCACACTCATGCACGCACTGTCTATCTTTCTGTCCTACAGCCACATTATTCATATTGTGTCAGGTTTACTACTGTGGCTGTCTCATCCAAGACACATCATCCACGGTGTGTGTGTGGTGTACGTGTAGTGTCAGGTGTCTGTGTAATAATCAGGTTTACATGTGAGGTCAGGTGTGTTATTAGAGGCTTAAAGCTGTTGTGATTATAGGTTTACATAATTAACTGTACCATTTATTATTACTATGGTCACACTTAGTTATCACTCTGCTTCCATCAGGTCATGGTTATTTCACAGGTTAGTCACTGTGTGTGCGTGTGCGTGTGTGCGTGTGAGTGGTTGGCTATTATATGTTGTTAGTAATGCATCATGCAGCATTATTGGAAGTCTGAGCCAGACAGCTTTAAACAAACACACACTATCTTTATTTTGTTATTGGGCCTAGTGTTCTAAAGGATCTGTTTCTCTCTCTCTTTCTCCCTCCCTCAGAGATAGGTAGAGTGCGCAAGGACATGTATAACGACTCGATGAATGGAGGTGTGGCCGCCGAGGGGCGGAACTCTGAGGAGCTGCCTAATGGGATAGGTCCAGTGGCTCAGCTGCAGGAGAAGCTCTACGTGCCCGTCAAAGAGTACCCCGACGTGAGTGGACAAACCTTTTTTCGCCCTTTGTAGACTTTATTGTAGTGTCTTTCCAGAGTGACAGAAAATGAATTCCGAAATCAAACCCTTTCCATAACAACAGAATCTTCCAGCCCGTTGGAGGGTAAGGTAGAGCCATTGCCATGTTGATACTCCTGTCTGGTCCTTTCAGATTTGTTAACACAGATGGGGTAGCAATATAGGGGGAAGGGCTGCTTTCTAAGCTCCCAGCCCTTATAAAAGGGGGTTAGAATGTATGGCAGGACATCAGATAGAGGTGATGACAGAAGCTTCTCTTCATTCACATGATAAAATGGCAGTGTAACTCTGGATAATGCGCGTGCGCCCGTGCACACACATACAGACAAACACACAGGCACATGCAGAAGCATGCACACAAACTCACACAAGACGATGGAACAGATGAGATCAGGGCTAAAAATACAGAATAGCTCCTCTCTCTAGTGTGTGTGTGTGTGTGTGTGCGTGTGCGTGCGGGTGTGCGTGCATGTGGGTGTGTTAAAGTTCTTTAGGAATGAAGAGAATGCGTTGACACCCATATAGAAGTGGGGGGGGTCAGAGAAACAAAAACAGACAAGACACAAGGGTGTGAAAGGTAGAGAGACAGAGGGAAAGACAAATGGAGAGAGAGATGGGAAAGAGGGTGAGAGCTAGAGGGGCAGCTGTCTTATTAATCTCTCAGCTCCAGTGACAGATAAGGTTAAAGTGTCCAGCCTCACCACCAGCCAACACACACAATGACCTATTCCTGACTCACTCTCTCTCTCTCGCACGCACGCATGCACGCACACACACACACGTGCACACACACACATGTGCACACACACACACGCACACACATATGCACAATAAGAACAGAAATGAAATATTAACATGAAGATTGCATAATGCAAAAAGATAAGAAATCCCTCTGCCTGTGCCATCCTGGGTTCAACGGGATATTTCAGCAGCGCTCACTAAATCAGTTGTGGCCAGCTTTCCTCCTGGAGAGTGAATGGACGTGCAGGATTTTTCTCCAGCCCTCTTATAAATACATGTCACTATACCAAATTCTTTCGACAACTACATACTTTGGAGTGAGTCCGTTGTTTGTGATTTCATGGACAATAGACACTCCAAACTGACCAACAACACACACCACACACACGCGCGTGCTTGCGTATAGGCTTCAGTTGATTTTTTCCGTGCTGGGAGAGTATTCCTTTTAATATTAAATGTCTTATTACTTAGCTAGTATGAACAAGTTACCAACCACGGCCAGGAGTATTACTTAGCTAGTATGAACAAGTTACCAACCACGGCCAGGAGTATTACTTAGCTAGTATGAACAAGTTACCAACCACGGCCAGGAGTATTACTTAGCTAGTATGAACAAGTTACCAACCACGGCCAGGAGTATTACTTAGCTAGTATGAACAAGTTACCAACCACGGCCAGGAGTATTACTTAGCTAGTTGACCTCAAGTTACCAACCACGGCCAGGAGTATTACTTAGCTAGTATGAACAAGTTACCAACCACGGCCAGGAGTATTACTTAGCTAGTTGACCTCAAGGTACCAACCATGGCCAGGAGTATTACTTAGCTAGTATGAACAAGTTACCAACCACGGCCAGGAGTATTACTTAGCTAGTTGACCTCAAGGTACCAACCATGGCCAGGAGTATTACTTAGCTAGTAGACTACAAGTTACCAACCACGGCCAGGAGTATTACTTAGCTAGTTGACCACAAGTTACCAACCACGGCCAGGAGTATTACTTAGCTAGTAGACTACAAGTTACCAACCACGGCCAGGAGTATTACTTAGCTAGTAGACTACAAGTTACCAACCACTGCCAGGAGTATTACTTAGCTAGTAGACTACAAGTTACCAACCACTGCCAGGAGTATTACTTATCTAGTTGACTACAAGTTACCAACCACTGCCAGGAGTATTTCATGGCTAGCCGCCAACTCCTGGCCCTACCTATTCTTAAAATATGTCTCTCTCTGTGTGTGTGTGTGTGTGTGTGTGTGTGTGTGTGTGTGTGTGTGTGTGTGTGTGTGTGTGTGTGTGTGTGTGTGTGTGTGTGTGTAGTTTAACTTTGTAGGTAGGATCCTGGGTCCGAGGGGTCTGACAGCCAAACAGCTGGAGGCAGAGACAGGCTGTAAGATCATGGTACGAGGGAAAGGATCCATGAGAGACAAAAAGAAGGTACGTGCCTACCATCACACGCTCACACCAATGACGTGAGGTCTGTGGCTGGGTAGGCACTGGCTATTATCAGAGCCAGATTTACTCACAAATAAACACGGATGAAGCCCAGCTTCACCACACAGTACAACAGATAGCTTAAACAACCAGATTGACATAGGCTACTAACCGAAATTGACCGACAATTTTCAACAAATGTAAATACCAATGTAGCTAAGATACACAAGCGATAGCCTCCGATGGGGGCATATTTCATATCATCCGGCAAAATGACACGCTGCTCAACTCCGCTCAGCCATACACTGATGTAGCATCCACAGTTACAACTGATAGGTGGCACTTTTAAGCCTTGAGACAATTGAGAA
>NC_034198.2:15632143-15739643 GCF_002021735.2 Oncorhynchus kisutch | reverse complement strand
GATGACCATCGTTATGTTTGGAGGAAAAAGGTGAAGAACACCATCCCAACCATGAGGCACGGGGGTGGCAGCATCATGTTGTGGGGGTGCTTTGCTCCAGGAGGAGCTGGTGCACTTCACAAAATAGATGGCAACATGAGGAAGGAAAATCATGTGGATATATTAAAGCAACATCTCAAGACATCAGTCAGGAAGTTAAAGCTTGGTGGAAAATGGGTCTTCCAAATGGACAATGACCCCAAGCATACTTCCAAAGTTGTGGCAAAATGGCTTAAGGACAACAATGTCAAGGTATTGGAGTGGCCATCACAAAGCCCTAACCTCAATCCTATAGAAAATTTGTGGGCAGAACTTTAAAAGTGTGTGCGAGCAACGAGGCCTACAAACCTGACTCAGTTACACCAGCTCTGTCAGGAGGAATGGGCCAAAATTCCCCCAACATATTGTGGGAAGCTTGTGGAAGGCTATCCGAAACGTTTGACCCAAGTTAAACCATTTTAAAGGCAACGCTACCAAATACTAATTGAGTGTATGTAAACTTATGACCCACTGGGAATATGTTGAAAGAAATAAAAGTTGAAATATATCATTCCCTCTACTATTATTCTGACATTTCACATTCTTAAAATAAAGTTGGGATCCTAACTGACCTAAGACAGGGAATTTTTACTAGGATTAAATGTCAGGAATTGTGAAACGGAGTTTAAATGTATTTGGCTAAGGTGTATGTAAACTTCCGTCTTCCACTGTATATTGTACACAGTATGTCCCACTGGGCAAAAACTGGTTGAATCAACGTTGTGTCCACTTCATTTCAACCCCAAAAATCTATGTGGTGACGTGGAATCAGCGTGGAAAATGAATTGTATTTGCAAGAAGTAATCAACATAAGGTCATTCCGTATTTTTTTTCACCCCACTTTAACCTACATTCCATGACATGGTGAAATGTTTTGTTGATTTCACGTTTAATACCCAATAGTTGACAACTCAACCAAATGTAAATTAAAACTAGACGTCGAACTGATGTCTGTGCCCAGTGGGATGTGTGTGTGTGCGTGTCTGTGTTTGTGTGTGTGTAATTCGCCAGGCAGCATCTATAAAGGCGTCTCCATGGTAATGCGTGTTGTGAAAGGAGGAGGGGATGAATGGAGAGACTGTTCACTCTTTCTCTTCACTCTATCACTCCTTTCACTCCTCTCTCACACTCAATTCATTCCCTCCTCCTCATTCTCTTTCTCTTTTCTCACATCACCTCTTTCCATGCGTCCCTCAACAATTCTCACATTCTCTTAGCCACCTACCCAATGCCCCCACACCACAGACAGAATATTGCTAAGAATGTTGCTCTCACTCCCGAATTCAACGTTGAATAAAGTCGTTGTGAACTTCCACCCAAACTCTCAAATCGCACTGCATTGACTTACAGCAGGGAAATTCAAACTGGGGTCGGTGGAGGTACCGCAGGGGGTCGGCAAAAATATCTAAATGTTTTGGGAGTTACCCTTCTAGCTAATAGGCTATGTTAAAGTTAACTGTGGGTAGGGCAAAAATCATTTACAACTATCTACCAAATATATTCATTTTAAAATGTTGATTACTTCCCCTGGCAATTCTCATTCACCTGATTATAAGACAAGACATCTAGAATATATATATATATTTTTTGCCAATGTATACTAGTAACAGTACATAAAGTTAACCTAGAAGACCTGAGAGTGGGGGTGGGGATTAATGATACCTGTTAGTTTAACCTTGCTGGTCTAGCTGTACAGCTTCAGGCCTACACCACTCACAATCTGTTCACCAGAGTGTAACGTAATCCAACTTTCAGCCAACTAGACGGATATTAAATGTCCTGTGTGTGTGTGTGTGCGTGTGCGGGCATGTGTGTAGGCTGAAGGAGAGGACAGTCTAAAGAAGATGCAGTTGATGGAGCTGGCCATTCTCAATGGAACCTACAGAGACGCCAACATCAAGCAACGTAAGGATGACACCGTTACACTCTTAGAAAAAAGGGTTTCAAAAGGGTTCTTCGGCTGTCCCCATAGGAGAACCCTTTTTGGTTCCAGGTAGAACCCCCTGTGGAAAGGGTTTTACATGGAACCCAAAAGGGTTCTATATGGAACCAAAAATGGTTCTACATGGAACCCAAAAGGGTTCTTTATGGAACCCAAAATGGTTCTACATGGAACCCAAAATGGTTCTACCTGGAACCAAAAGGGTTTTTACCTGGAACCAAAAATGTTTTTTCAAATGGTTCTCTTATGGGGACAGCCGAAGAATCCTTTTAGGTTCTCGATAGCATTTTTTCCCCTAATAGTGTAGAAAGTGCCTGTCCTGAAACTGTCGGTGGGGCTTTTTGATGTTCTTGTTTCCAACTAGTAATGATTTTCTATTTGTTTCTCTCTCTCTCTCTCTGCGTGTTTACGTGTGTGTGTGTGTGTGCGTGTGTGTGTGCGAGCAGCCACTATGGCTTTCTCCCTAGCCTCCTCTCAGCAGCCTCGGCTCATCTCCAGTCCCTCCCCTGTTATGCAGCAGGCTATGAGAAACCCCGCCCCTGTTCAGCAGCCCAATCTCATGCCTCACCTGATTCGTCAGATCCAGAGTCAGCAGGCCCTCATGCAAGGAGCCAATCAGCATGCAGGACTGATGCAGCAATCACCTGAATCAGGAGGATTCTTCTACACTCCCTACGAATATTCCCCCTACACCCTAACCCCATCTATACTAGAATACCCCATGGACACTAGTGGAGTATTAGGTAAACACACACACACACAGATCAAGTTCATTTGGGAATGAGGGTTGTGTTGTTGTGTTGTAACCCGGTTGTATTTCTCTCTCTGTCTCCAGGTATGGCTTTCCAAACCAAAGGCTGAGAGATAAACTCCCTCCTACATATGGACCTCAGACACACACACACACACACACACACACACATACATACATACATACATACATACATACATACATACATACATACATACACCTATCTGGGATGGGCCTCTTGACTGTCTTCTTAATGTAACTGTTTGATGATGTCACTGTTAACCCCCTGTGTTTTGGTGTTTTGGTAATGTGGTTGCGTGGTGAGCAGGAGCGATGACGGCTAAGGTGCAACGCCACAATATGAGGGTCCATCCTTACCAAAGAGTAGTGAACACCGACAGAGGTCAGTTAGATCACTAGACAGTGTGAGTGGGGATACGCATTTGTGAGTGATTTTGTGTGTGTGCGCGCCAGTGTGTGTGTGTGTTCATGTGTGTGTCTGTTAGTTGACCTGTGTGCCGCCTGCTAAGAGGGGTATGAGACCAGAATGTGAGGGGAAGGTCAAACAGTGAGCTGTGTGTTAAAGTCAAACAACAGTCTGTCACAGAGCAGAGAGAGGGTAGTGTTCGGAATGGACGAGTCCGTTCCAGGGGTGAATATTCCAGGGCGCTCATAGCCCCTCTGTCAGATAGAGGAAGGCATGTGAGGTTGTCCCCTGCTTTTAGATTGGACCGTTCCTCCATGTGACTGTGACCTTGTGACTCTCTTGATTTAGAGTTCTCTTCAAATACTATTTATCTCTCGCTCTCTTCCCCCCCCCCCCTTTTTGCCGGTTGTTTCACAACTGTTCAACCTAAGAGACAAGCAGGGTCATCTCTTTTATACCGTCTTAAATTACACCATTCCTTTGATTTGATTTTGTAAAAGTCAACACTACTTTTTTGATCTACTCTTTTATTTATTGATATGGTTTTCTAATGATTGTTTTGTATATTATGGATCAGAGACACACAGTACTTGAAGCTGAAGCAGCCTTCTTATAACCAGTATCCATACGACCTTATACAGTACATGACCCTATACTACTGAAATCTGCATTCGGAGATATGGAGTGTAAAGTAAGGATTACTGGACCTTTGTGGGTTAGGGATGGGTTGACATTAGATATCATTTCGAAAAGACATTCCATTGTCATATCATTATGCTTGCCCTATTCTTTGGAGATTATTGTAGTTGTTGCTTATGTGCTTGGAAAATAGAGTTTACTTGTGTGATTGTAAAAAAAAAAATATGAATATCATTTTAAGCTATGAGCAGGACGTGTTGTTGCATTCTTGGGGATGTTTTCTTTAGAGTTTACACTACAGGCGCGAAGCTCTCGCTTGTATTTATTTTGCAAACGTAGAGAACCAATGTTTGATATAAAAAAAAAATGACAAAAAAATAAATACATGTCTAAAAGTTATTATTATTATTAGAAAATATCTGTAAAAAAAAATATATGTTCTTAATTAATTCCTTCTAAAACCACATCTCTTAACATCTCATGGCTCTCGGTAACTGCAGGTCTCTCTGCTTCTCTAGCGGATTACATCTCTAATGCTTAACAGCAGTCTGGAAACCATACCAGATCATTTTTAATCAATTAATTGGTCCTCATTGCATTTGGTCTTCTCTGTCAAGACACCATAACATACACCCTGACTGCTGCTAACCATTAAACTGTGTTTAAGCCACCCCTCAGGACCCACCAGCCGCTTCACATACCTGATCTATTCCGTCGAGGTATTGATTATTAGTTGACTAGATGATGTGAAACTACTGGTGGCCCCCATAGACTGGGTTGAGAAACACTGCGTTAGTCAGAACAGCTTTAGATGTCAGTGACATTCTCACGCCCTGCCACAAAACCATACCTTGTCTCCATGGTTTCTCTGTCTGTAGTGCAGCTAGCCTCACTGTAGCAGTGCTCATACATTCTACAAAGGGCACCTTTTATAATGCCTTCATTAACAATACATAAGCATTCATAACTGCCTATGTCAGCAGTCGCTGGTTGGCATCTCACATTGTGTCACTTACTGCATATGCCAGACCTTACGTCAACTTGCAGCCATTGACTTCTAAATTCCTATGTAGTGTTTATGAAGGTGTTATGTATGTTCACACTGTGTGTGTGTGACTGCAGTAAATCTGACACCACTAGCTGACACTAATCTCTTTCTATCTTTTTCTATGTGTCTTTTTGTTTCCTTAATTTCTTTGTGTCTGTCCGTCTGTCTCCTAACCCCCCCCCCCCCCTCCCCAGCTGCCACAGCGACTAACCCTTGACCTCTGTACCCACTGATGACCCGCCCATCTCCGCCTGTGGCTTGCTCGTTGCCATGCTCTGGACAACAGCCACGCCCCCCCCCCAACCCCCCAGGAGTCACCTCTGCCAAACCAACCAGAGACCAGCGCCATGGTAGTGACCCTTCAGGACCCAGTCACCAGCCATGCCCACCCAAACACCACACTTTCAAGCCATGTGCTCCTTCTATAGGAACCACTACATCAAAACCACCCAATCACAACCCCCCCCAACCAAACCCCAGCCATACTCTCTGCACGGGTCAGATAACCAATCTCTATACCTTGCCCTGCATTGAGTCGATTGGAAGCTATAGTATTATAATAATAAAATAATAATAACAGTTATATGTATGATCATAACATATTCATGCCCAATAAGCTAGTCTGACTGTCCCTGTTCTCAAACCCTCAGCGGGAGTCTAGAGAAACCGGAAGCATCTCGTTTTTTGGGGTGGGGGGGAGCAGAGAAGAGGCAAAGCCTACAAAAACGGATGCTTACGGTTTCTGCCGACCCACTAAGTGTTTTTTTCACGCCTGCTACGTTCGGTTACCGTCACACAAAATGTTACTCCGATCTGGTTTAATATGTCACACCAGTTTCACACGATGTCCTCTCTAAGACTAGGCTTTTCCACCATGCCTGCCTTTCTACAGTGACCTAAGTCTATCTAACGGGTACGATCACACTTCTCCAGGTGCTACAGAGCGAAGAGTCTCAACCATAGCGTTTTACCAATACAGTATTATCTGGAGAACAAAGTGCCTTTATTTATTCCAATAGAGAGATATGTCACAGACCAGAGCAGCCTTTTTTTATGATGGGTTTATATTCTCCATGAAACACGTCTCAACAAAAGTGAAAGAGATGTGGTGTATTATAAAGGAACCAACTCAATGTTGTGGTTTCCCATAAGCCCTACATATGTCTTTTGGATTTAGAATGAAGTGCCAAAACTGGTCAGTTTCTTCCGGTTAGTATAGTAGGACCTCCTCAGAACAGTGTTAGTTTTGTGTGTTTTCTTTTCTTTTGGGGGGGGTAAATGACGTATATACTTGTGTGTCTGCCTGGAGAACACACCCTATTGTATAGTGTTGTGTTATTTAGATATGTGAGTTCCTAACTCTCCTCTTGGCCAAGTGGTTGTTTTTACTCCACACAAAACCATCTCATTCAAGACAAAACATCTGTTATTAATGTATTTTTATATGAAATTTTTTTGTATGTGAGAAATAACATTAAATTATGTTTTCTGGAAAGAACAGTATGCCTTACTATGGAGATTTATCTGATTCAGTTTAAGAGCAAACTTTGCCTCCAACCAATGTGCCATTCACCAAGTGTCCGGAGAGTTTTTCAAGTTCTGATATACTGGAAACCTTGAGGTATTCTGGAAAATTGTTGTCTATCAAGTTAATCTCAGTGTTGCTTACCTTCTGGGCCTTCTCTATGTCGAGAGTCGTTATTAACTGTAGTACTGTATATTAATCTACTCTTTGTATTAACTGACCAGTCCTGTACCGTTAACCTCTCTACTCATATCTGCCTCTGCCTTGGTTTCTTTAAAACATAAACTGTGTGAATCTGAGAATTAAAAAAGTGTGTTGTTGATGTTTAACTTTTTAAAAACTGGTAAAAAAAACTACAACAATAACTCTTTGTACTGAGAAACAAAAACATGATTAAACTGGTAGTTGTAAAAAAAAAAACTAACAAACTTTGTCGCTGTTTCTCTGAAGCTTCTAAAGTTTCCAGTGAGCTTCCTTTCTGCATACTAATCTTAAACACTGCAGATACCTTTTGGAATGCACTTAAATTCTTTAGAAATACAATACACTAGACATACACTTGGTCCCCCTCCTCTCTGTCTCTCTCCAACTCCAACGTTCTGAAGCAAATCAATTGTGCATCCTACCCTTACACACTCACTCATACCTACCCACACACAAAAATATGCACACACATCTGCTGAGCGAATTATACTGGAGCACTGTGGCTCTCCCGAACCTACATTATCTCTCTCATTCAACGGTTAACTACAGGAATGTGTCATATTTTAACTGCTGTACACTCTCTGTCTTTCTCTCTCTTGCTATATACAATATATATATATATACACACACAAGACTGCACTGACAGAGCTACACCCAAGCACAAATACCATATATAGACTTAAAAAATACTGCTTTGACTGAGGGCTGTCAGTGAGTTGTTCACTATCTGCCCTCTCCTCACCCTTCCTGCTCCCCCTCAGGGGGTAGAGAGCTAATTGAGCCCCAGGCTTGGCTCTGGACCTGGAGCCTTTGCTCTGGATACTGACCCTGCAGCTGTAGGAAGAGAAATAGCGTGATCTGGCAACTCACTGAACTACTGGGAGCCTGATCTGGCAACCCAATGGACTAGAGGGTTACATTCCTATGGATGGAGTGTGGGCCAAATGAGAGAGATTGAGAATGAGTGAAAGAAAGAGGGAAAAGAAAAAAGGCCAAGGAAGAGGAAAAAGAGTTTGTCTTTCTCCCTATCCCCTTTTCCTACTGGGTCATTCTCCCATTTGGGGGTTGAGGCAGAGGCACCTGTCAGAAACATCTAAAACTCTGTCTGTGTGTGCGCTCTTGATTTCTACCGATCCTGTTTTGTTTGTAGTTTTATGACATTTATCCCAGGATCTCTCAGACCATCGCCACACCATCTGGTAAACTACTCTCCTCTCTGTATAATCTAGCCTAGAGCCAATACTAGCCCATGGGGGGGCTAGTATTGAATAACACATTCCAAAAAATTGCAAAAAAGACAGTCACAAAATAAATCATAAGAAACAAGGTTTTGAAGTGTTTGTCCTTTATCTAGGAGAAATAAGAAAGCTCAGGAAATATTTGTATATGTACACTACTTGTCCAAAAGTATTTGGACACCTGCTCGTTAAACATCTTATTCCAAAATCATGGCCATTGATATGGAGTTGGTCCCCTTTCGCTGCTATAACAGCCTCCACTCTTCTTGGAAGGCTTTCCACTAGATGCTGAAACATTGCTGTGGGGACTTGCTTCCAATCAGCCACAAGAGCATTAGTGAGGTTGGGCACTGATGTTGGCCTATTAGGGCTGGCTCGCAGTCTGCGTTCCAATTCATCCCAAAGGTGTTCGATGGGGTTGAGGTCAGGGCTCTGTGTAGGCCAGTCAAGTTCTTCCACACCAATTTAGACAAACCATTTCTGTATGAACCTTGGTTTGTGCACAGGGGCATTGTCATGCTGAAACAGGAAAGGGCCTTCCCCAAACTGTTGCAACAAAGTTGGAAGCATAGAATCATCTAGAATGTCATTGTATGCTGTAGCGTTAAGAATTCCCTTCACTGGAACTAAGGGGCCTAGCCTGAACCATGAAAAATAGCCCCAGACCATTATTACTCCTCCACCAAACTTTACAATTGGCACAATGCATTGGGGAAGGTAGCATTCTCTTGGCATCCGCCAAACCCAGATTCGTCCATTGGACTGCCAGATGGTGAAACATGATTCATCACTCCAGAGAACAGGTTTCTACTGTTCAATGGCAGCGAGCTTTACACCACTCCAGTATGGAATTGCGTATGGTGATCTTAGCATTGTGTGCAGCTGTTCGTCCATGAACCCCATTTCATGAAGCTCCCCACGATCAGTTCTTGTGCTGACATTGCTTCCAGAGGCAGTTTGGAACTAGGTAGTGAGTGTTGCAACAAAGGACATACGTTTTTGACACGCTACGTGCTTTTTTTGGGTAGGCTGAACTAATTTCATACTTCCATTTTTTTTTTTTACCAGTACTGGTTACATTCAGATGAGTCCCATGACACTTGTGGGGTTGTAGAGCACAATGGAGAACACCATCATGTTCATGAGAATCTCCCCTTTCCACAGTGAGGTCACATTAAGTTTGTAGCCCAAACAGTTAGGACGCTACAAACAGAAGTTGGCACATCAACGGAACCGATTTCAGACAAGTTCCCTAACACTTGTGGGGGTCGTAGAGCAAAATGGAGATGACCATCGTGTTTGTGAGAGTCTCCCCTTTCCATAGAGTGGTCAATATTCTCATGGACTGACAAACACATCTCTAGCTCTGCCACCTTTCACTGATGCGGAAGTGCGACATAGGCGGATGCGTTGGATTGAGACGACTCCAATGCAAAAAACGAGACATCTCTAGCTTAAACTGACAAATTTTGATGGTGATTTTTTTATTATGTTACTTAGATTCACTCACCGGCATCAATCGACACTAAGGGGTTAAAGGAGACAAAACCTTATTTTCTTGTTGCCGCGACTACAAGCACACACACCAGGGTCCTGTAGAGGCTCCTTTCTGTACTGGTTTAGTTCAGCTTTAGTTCAGCTTAGAGAAATGAGAGAGGAAGGAATGATAACAAAGTTGGAAAGAGAGGGAGGGGGATCGAGCAACAAGTTTGCATGTGGGAGAGGGCGAGAGAGAGAAGAAGATAAAGATGAAGCTATTATTCTCACATACAGCATTTTTTGATGTTGTGCACCCTCCTCCCTCCTGGTGATTGGTTGAGGGATAAACAAGCCTCTTGGCCGGACCATGTCTGTGTGTGTGTGTGCATGCTCATATGTGTGTGGGTGTGTGCATATGTGTGCGTGAGACTGAATAGTGTATTGTAGGAGACCAGTGGGTCCACCGGGCTCCCATACAGAGACAACAGTTACTCACAGACTGTGCCAGGCAGCTTGAATACACACACACACACACACACACACACACACACACACACACACACACACACACAGCAACAATGACAATCTTCATCGTTCCACTTGTCCACTTGGACTCGGATGAATACACAATAACACAAGGCTGCCCCAGACCACAAGGCTGCTACAGTGACTGCATCTAAATAACTTTTGTTATTTGTGTAGAGTTTTTCACCACAATAAATTCATTCATAATTCCTCTGACCTGTGACAGATGGCTGTACTGTCTAGGCCTACATACACATTTGTGTATGTGTTTAACTAGAATAGTAAACAAACAAAAATTTGACCAACTGGGGACATTTTGTTAGTCCCCACAAGGTCAAATGCTATTTCTAGGGGGATCAGGATTAAGGTTAGAATTGTGTTAGGATTCAAATTTGGTTTAGGGTTCGGGTTAGGAGCTAGGAGCTAGGGTTAGTTTTAGGGTTAAGAGCTAGGGTAAGGTTTAGGCTTAAGTTTAGGGTTAGGTTTTCGGGTTAAGTTTAGGGTTAAGGTTAGGGTTAGGTAAAAAAGGAATTTGAATGGGACTGACTTGTTTGTCCCCACAAGGTTAAATATACAAATCAAATCACATTTTATTGGTAAAATACACATATTTAACAGATGTTATTGCGGGTGTAGCGAAATGCTTGTGTTCCCAGCTCCAACAGCGCAGTAATATCTAACAATTAACAACAATACACAAATCTAAAAGTAAAAGAATGAAATTAAGAAATATATCAATATTAGGACGAGCAATGTTGCATTGTCATTGACTAAATACAGTAGAATAGAATAGAATACAGTATATACATATGAGATGAGTAAAGCAGTATGTAAACATTATTAGAGTGACTAGTGTTCCATTATTAAAGTGGCCAATGATTCCATGCCTATGTATATAGGGCAGCAAGACAGAAGACTGCATGTGTGTGTTGTCTCGTCAAAACAAAACAGAGAAGGAGTAAACCAAGACCTGACATCTCACACACACTAAAGTCTAATCAAAGAGAGTACTGGTGGTCTCAACAGCCTGGTCACAGATGAAAGGAGAATGAAAGGGAAGATGAAAGGGGTTACCCAGCTAACAATTCCAGGGAGAGAGAATGTTTTTGCAATGTTACCAGTAATGTTCTGCTGATGTTTGAGTGTCCAGTTTCCGTTAGTTAGGGGAACATTTTCTCGACTGTATGTTAGCAAAAATCTCCTGAGAGAATCCATTTAGCATGTTTTGGTGTTGGAGTTCTAACTAGCAAGCTGGCACACAGTGTCGCTAACTAGCTAGTTAGTAAGCACACGGTGTCGCTCCCGCCTCCCACCTGATGTACTAGCGACCGACCGGTAGACAGTGTCCTTTGCCCCTGAAGGTCGGGCACTGTTTTCCCACAGTTTTGTAAATGAATGTGAGGGTACGTGTTCGGCGCGGAGCAAAGGGCACTGCTTAACTCAGATAATACTTTTATTTCCCCTTTAACCTACATTCAAAAGTGTCACACAAACATGAGGATGATGAAGGAACCAATGTGATGCTCGAGGGGGCTGCAGGAACGCCCACTTGTAGGATTGCCCCAAATGATGTGCTGCAGTTGCACACTATTACGCAGATACAGTAAGAGGGTATGTCATATGCCTACCATTTATTAAGATATCCTTGTTTAGTTTCTTTGACATTCAGAGGCAGAATTGGCTTGGAAAGTAATCTAATACTGTCACTATCCATCGACTAAGCTATTCACTTTCTGTACAATAGAAGATGTTTAAACCCAGACAGCTTTCAGGGAAACACTTGTGACCTTTTCTCACCGGGTTAAGCCACGGATGAAGAGTTCTCAGCGTTAAAGCTTACATTTTTCTGCATCGGTAGGCCTACTCTGTCTGGGGTGGAAATGTAGGCCTAACTTTTGAAAGTACCATCAGCAGATTCCTAATGATGTCTCAGATTTAATTATTTGGAAACAGGGACAGTTTCCTTGCAAACAAGACACTGATTTGGCATTGGACAAATATGATAAGATAAGCACATAGGCCTATCTCTCTGTCCATTCATAGCCTGTAAATTTGGTCATTTGTGTGGTATTTAAAAAATGTATGCTGTTCTGCAAATACGATGATAGCTTCATGCAATGGTTATAAAGGAGATATTTCCACCTCTTGTCCACGGTGGTCTGCGAACCCACAAGCTGCTCCGCAGCCCTGTGCTCTATCAAAATTAATGTCATATTGACAGGACCGAAGAACAGTTTCTAAAGCTCTGGTCTGTCCAAGAAGTGAGTGTAAACGCTAGATATGTTCTCTGCTATCCACTTTGTTTCAATTATTATTTTTGTATAGTGAAGGGTCACTTGTTTTTTTCTTTTCAATCGTTCAGGGAGGATTTAGGTAAAATATATTTTGTTCAAACAGGTCCGATTTTCTCCATGTAACCCTTATTATAAATAACGTTCACTCCCTAATGAGACTCTCAGGGGAACGTTCTCTAAAGTTGTAAGAACTGTTGTTGTTAGCTGGGTCGTTATACTATTTTGGTCTGGTCTTTTGATAACAGATGAACTGGCGTTGAGCGCTTTAATGTTACTTTGCTGCCATCTAGTGCAATGTATCGTTACTTTAAGTGACCCTTTGATATCGTGAATTGTCACACTCGCAAATGTATTTTGATATTTTGCTTATAGCCCCGTATCAAATGCAACCATAGCTCAATGTCACCCGTTTTACGTTGAGTAATTCCATTCAACGCAGTGCCAAAGATGTGTTTAACGTTGCTTAACTTTCAGGTCTGCTTACGTAATCGCCTGTCAGTGGTCGCTTTACGGTAGATCGTGGAGGTCAGAGAAGCACGATGAAAAGGCTAACCCAACTATAATATACAAAAAGCTGATAATTTCAATATCTAACTACCTACAGTAAGACAGCGTACAACACTATTGAAACGTGAACATATTACTGCGTTTTAGATACTAGGAAATATCGCCAACGTTATTGCTTTTGGCTTGCATCATCACGTTTGGTCAGCTAGGCTAATGTTAGCTAGTTAGCTAGCTAACCCAACCAGCATCTCCAGCCCGAAGCGTTCGCAGGGTGAGTCTCCAAATCGTCACCATACATGGACAATAACGCCCCTGGGTCGGGAGGGAAAGGCGGCCTCGGGAGTCTCTTTGGAGGCAGCGAATACTCCAACACAGAGCTCGCCGGTGTCCCATGTAAGTGCCCCTGCCAAATGATGTTGCTACGTTGGTGGTAGCTAGCATACTAACTAACGTTAGCTAGACAAGGCCAACACTGGCCGTCGTTGACATCAACTGAGGTTACTGTATTTTCTACATAGTGACTGGAATGAGCCCCCTGTCGCCTTATCTTAATGTTGACCCCCGCTACCTCGTACAGGTAAGAGATGCTAGCTTGCTACCTAGCTAGTTAGTAGAAGTTGACCTCACTCAATGAATGGATATTTGGAATTGATTTGTGACATTCCCACTATCAAGTCGACTAAGATAATAGATGTTAACCTGTGTGTGTGTGTGTGTTTTCCAGGACACAGATGAGTTCATCCTGCCAACAGGGGCTGGTAAAACTAGAGGGAGGTTTGAACTGGCCTTCTTCACCATCGGGGGCAGCTGCATCACAGGTGAGACATTCCCTCCCTCTCTCAGTTTCTCTGTCTCAACTCTTCTCTCTATCCACATAACTCCCCTTCTCCCATATTAAGTTATGATGCCTGCTGGTTCTGTATCTGAGTCTCTTCCTCTCTCGCCCCCTCCAATTCTAGGAGCTGCGTTTGGGACAGTGAATGGTCTGAGGATGGGGTTGAAGGAGACCAGAGAAATGGGCTGGACTAAACCGCGTAACGTCCAGTAAGCACCACTGTGTTCCTCTAGTAGTCTGGCTTTAGTGTTATCACGTTGGAGACAGGTTTTTATTCATGCTAATATAAATGTTTTATGGCAGGGGTATTCAACTCTACCCAATGAGGTCCGGAGCCTGCTGTTTTTCTTTTTTATCTGATAATTAATTGCACCCACCTGGTGTCCCAGGTCCCTGATTAGAGAGGACCAATGAAAAAACAGTGGAACTGGCTTCAAGGGCCAGAGTTGCATTTGAGGGTTCTGTGGTAAGGTGCTCTATATACTGTTTTCACTTATCTGACCTCTGACCTTGCCCTCAGGATTCTCAACATGGTGACCCGACAAGGTGCATCCTGGGCCAACACTCTGGGCTCTGTTGGTGAGCACTTCTTCCCTTCTTCCTCCTTCTTCACCCTGGCTAACCCATGGACCAGGTGTTTTGTCCCTAGTATGTCTATATTAACCATGGGGTGTGCATGTGTGTTTACAGCCTTATTGTACAGTATATTTGGCGTGGCCATAGAGAAGGCTAGAGGAGCAGAGGATGACATCAACACTTTGGCTGCTGGGACTCTCACAGGCATGCTGTTCAAATCCACAGGTGTGTAGCCTGTCTGTGGTTAGTCTATGGTTGTGTCTCGTGTGGGGCAAGAGTTCAACATGTAGTGCCCTAAAAACCCCATCTGTCTCATTCAAAACTTGTGTTTGTTTCAGGAGGGCTGAAGGGAGTGGCTCGTGGTGGTCTGGTGGGGTTGGCCATGTCTGGTGCCTACGCTCTCTACAGTAACTGGGACCATATCAGAGGCGGCTCCTCTTCTTCAAATCTCTACTGAACACATCCCTATCTATTGCGTTTCATCCAAAATTCCACCCTATTCCCTACTTGGTGTACTACTTTTGGCCAGAGTCTCAGGGAATAGGTTACCAATACTCAAACCCTCCCACAAATATCGCCAGCCCCTTCCCTTGTTCACTTCCTGACTTGAGAGGGTTCTGGGATATTGGAGGCATGACTGAGATGTCATTAAACCATGGACTAAATGACCTCCAAGAAACACCCCTCCCCAAACAACTGCCCTTGCTGCCCCCCCCAGCCCTGTCCTTCTGGGTTACCTCCCTTCTCACACACACAGATCTGAAAAGGCCTCACGCTATTTCCAAGGGGTTTATGTGTTATTGTATTGGGAACTGTTTTTAGAAATGTATCTTATGTTATATTATTGAATGCTACGTCTAGTAGCCTGGAAGAGGGAAAGAGTCATGTAAATAGTATGTCCATGTTAAGAGTATATGCTAAGTAAATGGATACTGGGGCCCTGTTGTAATCATTTTTACATGCCTCCTCCCTCCCTGTGAAGTGATCACTCATCTGACATGACTGGAGTGATGAAAACAATTCAGTGGAAATCGGTTAACAGCTATCCAGTCATGTCTGGTCAGTGATACATCCACCCTTCCCCTCCTTGAAGTTATCTGAACATCTCGGCTGGTGTTACTGACTGGTTATTTTACGAGGTTGCCCACTTGACTCACGACTGTGTTAGTCCCCTGAGGTAAAGCCAAATGGTTTAGTACAGGGAGCGAACGCAAGGTTACTCATCTAAGCATGGTTCATTGAACCACCTCTGCAACACTGGTCTAAGACACAACCAGAGAGCTTCTGGAAGCCATGATTGTAGTCCTTTGCTTTTATGTGACTGTGGGTTGTAGTCCTTCAGATACAGAACAAGACTTCTCATGAAGCTGAAGAGCAAAGAGACATTCATCCCAGCACACACCCTTACCTAGGCCTTACAATCAAAACTGTTGTAATGTATTTATTCATAGTGGGTACTATTTTCCTGTTAAGAGTTGGAGTCGATGCTTGCCTTTCTAAAAGTTACTTCCAAACAGTACTGGAAGTGTCTGTATTATCTATTTGTGTCCTTGCCTGTTAAGCCCACTGTAAGAACAATACAACAAACATTCAAAATGATAATATGCTGCCTTGGATCTTGGTCAGTTGTGCTCATGCTGCTTGTGTTGTGAAAGCCTGTAGATGGGGTTAGGGGTGGGATATGCTATTGTGACTGACTGACTGACTGGGTTTGAACCCAGATTGTGTGCCCGCTACACTATTGGTATCAGTCAGTAAGCTAAACTAAGTGTTCTACAGTATATTTGAAAGAAGAGGTTCACAATGTTCTGCTTTTTCTGCCAACTTTATTGTCTGACAGACTGCATGATGGGAGTTATAGTCAGGAAAGAGTACAACCAGGAAGTGGAACATTCGTTGGGGATGTGGTGGAGGTCAAGGTGTCATACATGCCATACAAATTGCAGATACTGTATGTTCCTTTGCATGCACCAATGAAATGGGATAACATGATTCTGAATGTAATATTGAAGGACAAAATGCTCCAGACAAAATCCATAGGTTATAGACATAAAGCATTGAATTGTTGACTTGAGTGTGATTCTGAAACAAATTGTCCATAACATACACATTAAGTGGATGGTGACTCGAGTACTTTCAGAGACACAAAGCCTGAATAACACAGGATTTAACACAGATTACAGCATCGTGACAGGTGGCTTGATTTAATGAAATGCTGATGATCAGTACAATGTTGATTGTAAAATGTCTTCATTCAAATGTTGTCTGATGTCACTGTAGTGACTCACAGGTTATGGACACAGGAGAGGGGTGTGTGGCCTGAGGCAATATGGTATCTCGCACAAAAAATAAATGCTATAGTTTTGGGGTGTGGAGGGGTTGTCAGGTTGTGTGTGGTCTAGTCTAGTGCATGAAGATGTCTCTGATGCGCGTAGCCTCGATCCAAGGGATGTAATTGGCGGTGCGGGTGAACACGCTGGGCTTGTTCTCCACGGTGCAGCCAATGGGGCCAAAGCTCACCACACCGTGCACCTCCCACCTGTCACGCCCCAACTGGCACAGCAGAGGACCGCCCGAGTCACCCTAAGAGGAGAGGGGGGATAAAACATTGTTAGATCACATTCCTATGTTAATACTAATGCTGCGTTTATAACATCTCGTAAATGTGTAAATACCAGCATGCAACTGGGAAAAATGTATTTAAACACCCCTCCAATTGGTCAGTTATAGTGGGAAAATCATCTATGATCTCTGAGCTCTGACTTCTCCCACATGCTGAACTCTGCAGTTAAGGAAATTACCTCGATAACAGCATTTTCAGCAGTTAAATGCAACAAACCATTATTATTTTTAAACAATCTATTAATGTTTTTTAACACTATAATTTGTTTGACGAGTATGATAGCTGTACTTCTAATTTATAGTTGACGCAGGTTGTTTGCCATTAGCCAATCGGCGTACTCGGTACAAGTATGTAATTCTTCCTCCTCCCTTTCCCACTCCTCCCTCTGTCCCACCCTTCCTCAGTCCCCTCCTTCCCTACCCTCCCTTTCTCTACCTGGCAGGCAGCAGGTGGTCCTTCTGTGTCTCTGAAGCCGGCACAGATCATGGAGTCCCTGACGCGGTCTCCCCAGAACTTCTTCTGACGGCAGGTCTTCATGTCGATGATGGGCAAACGGGCCTGGTTCAGAGCCTCAGCCAGAGACACGTTCTCCTTCCCACCTGATACACAGACAGGGACACACCACAGGATTACCTTTAGGCAACATACTTGTTTCATGCCTATTGAACGCAGCCCTTGTCAATGCTCTTTTGTCTACAATCTTAGTTCTAACATAAGTGGTCATAGGGAGAATCTCAATTGCATACTCCTCGCGTCCTCACTCCGCACCTTTTTTTCAAAACCCATTGGATGAGAAAGCCAGAGGTCCCTCCCCTCTGATCGTCTCCTCCAATGGGTTTTAAAAAGGAGGCGAGAGGATACGAGTATGCAATGAGATTCTCCCAGTGTCTCCATTCAGCCTCCCCCTCCTTACCCTGTGTGCCTCCCCAGCCTCCTCTCCTCCCCCTTTCACCCCTCCTTAACCTGAGTTTCTACCCAGCCAACCGCACCTTTCTCCCCCTCTCCTTTCAGTCCTCATCCCTAGTTTCATCCAACCTCCTCCCCCTTAATCATCCGTCCTTACCCCGAGTGTCTCCCCAGCCGGTCACCCAGCAGTATTGTCCTGGCTTCAGGCTGATCTGTTTGCGCGGCAGGCATGCATAGCGTATGTGGTTGGTGGGCACGATGTCGGTGGCAGCCTTGACCAGGGCGATATCGTAATCCAACTCGCTGTGTGTGGGGTAACGGAAGTGCTCGTGACGATATATCCTCTTCACCGGGATAGTCTTCTCGGGTGTTTCGGAACGTTTCAGCTGGTGCTTCCCCAGGACAATCCTCCAACTCCCAGCATCCTCGGCTTTACCCCTGAGACACACAGCATGGTGGGTAACAGTTCACGCAGGGTTCAGAATGTAACTGTCCGTCACATTACACACAGGTAGTCTACTAGTCCTTTTTGGTGGTTTCTCAAGATGTATCGTCTCTTTCTCGTCTAAACCGAGTTATGGTGAATGGGTTAGACCGTGGTCCTTTTGAGACAAGTGTTTCATTTTTAGCTCAGTCCAATAATGTTGTGTGCTACCACTCACGGAATGGCAAGTCTTACTTCTGGAAGCAGTGAGCAGCAGTGAGGACCCAGTTCTTGTGGATGAGAGTTCCTCCACAGACATGGATGTAGCGCTTACTGCCTCTGGGACGAACCTGAGACACACAGAACACACACATTTGCCATCAACCCACAGGCAAGACCTTCCACTTAAAGTAACTGTCCAGTGTTTTCAGATTTATATGAAATATGCACTACATTTAATTGCAATATGAGTGAAATAGTTTTCCTTCCCCCCCCCCAAAAATTGTAATTAAGTATATAAAATGCAGCTCTTCTGTGTTGGAATGGTGTATGCGTACCTCAACAACAGAATGGTGTGAGTATGAATACCAGTGGCGGTCGGTGCCGTTTCAAATGAGCATGGCCTTATTTCTATTACAGCATATTCGATTGTTGTCATTTATATTCCATTTACCCAGCTCAATGTAACATCGATAGGTTTAGGCTACCGCATGATACTCAAATGTTTCCCTATACCCATCATAAGGTTGCTATAGCCTATGATTGAATGTTTACAACGACCGTGACACATTCAATGCATCTAGCGGATCTAGGGTGTAATCATTAGTCCAACAGTTGCAAACAATAGTTTTTATTGGACAGATTCAGGTATGTTTATCCCCGCTTCGTTCTGTTTGCTTTCGTTTAAGAAACAATTTTCAACAGAATCGGTGGAATGAATGCACCCCTGATCACCCTCAAGCACAGTTCACTTTCATAGAAGCCACATACAAACAGCATGATCACTTCACATCTACACACTCTCCTCTCACCTTTTCCCTTCGCTTGTGGACTTCAGTGCACAACACAACAGGTCTGTGACCAGACTAAAAAGGTTTCCAAGTCAAACCTTCATACCATAACCACTAACTGTTACACACAGTCTATATCGTTGTCACCATATTAACTAACGTCATAGTCAGCATAGCTAGAACTAATGCATTAGTAAACCCACTACAATCATGCAGTATAGTGTACAGTGAGCAGTTTAGCACTTACACCGGCAGGCCCTGTTGGCAAAAAATTAATACAACCAAAAGCTTACCTTGACTTGGAAGAGTTCCAGTGTTGGATAGCCAGAGAGCTAACATAGCATCCCTCTCTGTTTGAGCCGGGTGTTTGAGCAGGATAAACTAGCTGCTGCATTTGCTAGCTAAGTAAGTAAAAGTGAAAGTGAAAACAAATATTACAACAAAACTCGTCTTTCAACCCTGAGCTCCGACTCCTCCCACATGATGACCTCTGACGTCACCTTAGTAGGAAATGAGCTTGATAACAGCATTTTCGGCAGTTAAATGCAACTAAAAAAACATTATTTATCAAGGGCAATCAATAAAAAAAATGTTAACACTAATTTGTTTACAAGCATGATAGTTGTACTTTTAGTTTATGGCTTAAGCAGCTTGTTGGCCATGAGCCAATCTGCATTATTCAACAAGTTCAAAGCACCTGAATGCAGCCAACCGGTATTTACAACTTCAAAACTAGTAATTCCCACTTCTTTATGACGTTATAGGCTAGTCTACATAAACTAGCCTATAACACCACAATGCAATTAATAATTGCATTATTGTTTTCAAGTGAGTACAACATTTTACTCTAGGCTGTAAACTGCAGTGAAAATGTAATTTGCATAACGGTGCAAAAGCCCTGTGATTTGAACATTTCATTCCATTTGGATCAGTTGTGGGTCTACTCTCAACAGTTTATAAGGTCTAGAAAGGCACAGTAGCAGGCCATCCTGGCTGTACTTCTCATACTGAGATACGCTGTCTGCTGCAGATCTTCATTTTCCCAAGTCGTCCTATAATAATGTGGCCACATATGTTCCAAGCAGGCCCAGTTATTCAGGAAAGCTTAACACGCTATGCCTCCTCCACGATCCATGCAGCATTCCTCGTTCACCTAGAACTTAACACTTCTGCCTAAATATTAGTAATTTAACTTTTTAAATGTATTACCTTTTATGAATGGCATAAATGCAACCAGTCACAACGATTTAATCTGATTAGGCTACTTCAAAAGTCTCCTGTAGGCTAGCTGCGCACATTAGTCCAAAATATAATTTCATCATCCAAACTGTGCAGCAGCCATTTAATGAATGGAAAGACACATCTGTTAAACACCAAAAAGTTGAATGACATTCAGAGATTGTCAAGCCAAGCCTTCGATACTGGATAGGGAGTCAATAAACCATGACGTTGAAGCGCCCGAAGTCGGTACAGAAAGCTGTTGGTGGAAAAAATGTGTTGCATATATTTTTTCAATTCTAAATCTTGAATCGAAATGTTGAAAATAAGATTTCCCCCTAGCTGATCATTGTCTGCAGCCATTTCTGATCGTAGTGTAATGAAACAGACAGCGAGAGTGAGCTCGTTTGTGGTGGTCAGCTAACCCTCGACCTTCTGGCCCATAGCCCTGCGTGGCATCAACTGTGCCATAAAGTGGCAAAGATGATATCCACGTTTATAAACACAGGGTCGGTACAGTTATAGTTATTCGTGGTTGCAAACATTATTTTTAGTTCATTCTATGAGGGGGGGAGGGTGTGCATTTTTTTTTTACAGTAGAAGGGGAAGGTCATGTTAAAATATTTTTTTACGTTGGGGAGATGGGTGCTTGTTTATGACACCTCGAGTTGGAGCACTCTACCGAGTCCTTCTCCTGAATCCAAGTGTTTGACACTTGGGGAGGGGGCCAGTACCGTTATTATCAAACTGTATTAATGCACAAGCAATTATCAAACTGTATTAATGCACAAGCAACATACATTTTTCATCCTTTGGTCATCCTACTTGGATCTGGTTTAATCTAAATATAATAACATTTGATGAAAAACATGATTTTGACTGTGCTGTGACCTTTAAGTCAAATTTTCACTGAGTCCCCCCATTGGCATCAATGCATGACTAAGTGAAAATTCGACATCCTGAAGATAGCAAGTAGATAAGTATGTTCATGGGTTTATTGATTACCTGTAGGGAGACCTGCCATGGCCAGGAGTGAGGTCTGGCCTCGTTTCCAGAGACGATCCGTTCAACCATGTTAGGTTTATAGTGGGCCGTGCCACAGTCCTTAGGCCAGTCTATAGGAAAGAAAATACACAGGAACTGTCAGTACAGTCAGACGAATACTGATCCTAGATCTGCCACGCCACAGTCTGTGAGTCAGTTTAAGAATCATCACAGTCAGTTACAAAGATCAGATCTGAACAATTAGAATGATAAAACATGTATTTTTTTCAACTTCATTTTAGTTATTGGCCCAAGTAGGAATGGTTGATGTCAGATAGTTTAAATATGATGGAAAGGCAAAGGGGTGGCGAAACAAATAGATTGAGAGAGAGAGAAAGCGGTGTAGTCGCTGTTAAAGGGAGTATCCACACGCAGAAATATAACTCCTGTCAATTTGGTGAAAGCCTATGTTCTATCAGGGGGTAAAATAACAATATCCCCATGATTTAATTTCTAAGTGGTCAATCTGTGGTATCAGGAAATAGCTATATAGTTCTGTCACTGGAGATAGGGCATAAGACACTATCACATATCATAACCCTTTCGAAATAAATACTTGCACTCCAGATCGCCAAATCAGACAATAGATGGTATGGGCATACTTGTCTAGAACACATCCATCCGTCTATATCATCATAACAAAGTGTATATTATATACCGGTGCGCCGTCAGATTAAAGGCCTTTCTTCCTTCAACTATCGTGCCACAATGCGGTTGACTCTTCTCCCTGCTAACAGACCCGCAAGCTCCTTGCACGTTGCCATAGCAACCACATTGACTCAAAGTCGTGAGCTAGAAACGCGATCAACATGGTGAGATTCTAACTACAACTAGCTAACTACTTAACATGCTGATATTGACTTTGGTATTAGTGTGTGTAGGCAGCTACGTTTTCTAACTAACTAGCTACCTAGCTAGCCAGCCAGCTTGTCCATAGAGAGAGCATTGCATTGTGGATTTTGAAGTCGACTTTTCACATGTTGCTTCCTACCTTATTATGACGACGAAATGCAAAATTCACAACATATATCGTTATAACATGTTTTCATAATTTGACCATGTAAATCCTAAGAATTTGTGGTATTGAGTGGATTATTCCTTTTAAAATGAGTGTGTGTATTCGTGTGCTGGTGCCCATGTGTATCAGTGGAGGCTGGTGGAAGGAGCTATAGGAGGACGGGCTCATTGTAATGGCTGGAATGGAATACATGGAACAATATCAAACACATCAAACATATGGAAACCCCGATTGACTCTATTCCATTCATTCCATTCCACCCATTACAATGAGCCCGTCCTCCTAAAGCTCCTCCCACCAACCTCCACTGATGTGTGCGTGTGTATCTGGCTCACCCAGGTGCAGGACTTTGTGCTGGGCCTGTCTGCCAGGGGTCAGGGTGTATGTGGCGGCAGGCAGAGGCGACACACACAGCAGCAGCAGCAGAGATAGGAGTGGAGACCCTGGAACATCAACCATCTTCAGCAGAATCATTGCCTCGCGCACACAGCACACTATTTATATAGCACTGAACAAACACATAAACACACGCTCACATACAGGCATCCAATCACCTGCACATACTCAGGCATATACATACACGCACACTCATTCACAAACTAATATGTGTGCATGTACCTACGTATGAACACACATACACACACACACACACACACATATTTCCCCCAGGGACAAAGATGACGACAAAGCCCCAGTGCTGGATTGTTCTCTTGCAGCCAGGGGCTTCTACAGCAATGGATAGGGACTTCTGGGGGGCCCATCAGCACTTTCAACACACCCACATTCCCCCACACACACACACACACACACACACATTCATACATGCGCATGCATGAACACATGCACACAGGCACAACACACTCCCTTGGCTGCAAACATAGGACAAACATGTAGGAAAAAAACAGCCCCTCTACTTTACTCCCTACTCACCCCATGACGCACGTCACCCCATAAGCCCATCTCCTGATTCTGTGTCACGTGACCCAGTGACCTGTACCCTCCAAACCCAACCCCTGTACACGCACACAATTTGTCACTACCCATTCATATCTACAAACTATTACACCCCATTACCTGTAAATAATTTCCATCATCAGGCTTACTTCTACTTATCTAAACATCTACCTAACTCTAAATCTTCTCCAGTTAACCTCTATAACTTATCCAAACCTCCCTAGGGCTGTGGATGGATGAAGTGATCCTATACAGTATAAGTATGGCTCGCACCTAGGCCCAGGACTGTACCATTTTCACCATACAGGGGGCATTCAAGAGAGAGAGCTTTGTTTCTCTACATAACAAATACAACTACCGTGTTTGTTCGCTAACAGTGAGATATGACAACAGTAGAAGCAGCTAGTGAGGTGTGATTTCAGGCCTTTACTACGGTGAATGACAGGGAATGTGCCTGCTCATCTGAACAGTAGCAGTACACAGGGCCTGAATGAACTGAGCATACAGACTTACTCACACCACCATGGTTCACCAAGTTTACAAACACAAATCTGTGTGTGTGTATGTGAGTGTCTGTGTGTTTTTTTTTTGAGAGAGTGAGTGAGTGAGCGAGTGAGTGCCTATCTACATGTATGTGTATATACTGCAAAGTACAAAGAATGCATATGAAAGTAACATCAGTGAATGTTTTGAGGATATTTTAATACATAACATTTTTTTCCTATTGGAGATGATTTACAATAAGTCATTCACATATCCATGCTTACTGTAAAGCAGTGCAGGCAGGCAGTAACACATATTGACATTAAGGGCTGTTTTTTCTGGGATCCTGGACCTACAGTTGAAGTCGGAAGTTAACATACACTCAGGTTGGAGTCATTAAAACTCGCTTTTTCAACCACTCCACAAATTTCTTGTTAACAAACTATAGTTTCGGTAAGTCGGCTAGGACATCTACTTTGTGCATGACACAAGTCATTTCACTTATAATTCACTGTATCACAATTCCAGTGGGTCAGAAGTTTACATACACTAAATTGGCTGTGCCTTTAAACAGTGGAAAATTCTAGAAAATGATGTCATGGCTTTAGAAGCTTCTGATAGGCTAATTTGGATGTGGAGGTGTACCTGTGGATGTGTTTCAAGGCCTACCTTCAACCTCAGTTCCTCTTTGCTTGACATTATGGGAAAATCAAAAGAAATCAGCTAAGACCTGAGAAAACAAATTGTAGACCTCCACAAGTCTGGTTCATCCTTGGGAGCAATGTTCAAATGCCTGAAGGTACCACATTAATCTGTACAAACAATAGTACACAAGTATAAACACCATGGGACCACGCAGCCGTCATACTGCTCAGGAAGGAGACGCGTTTCTGTCTCCTAGAGATGAACATACTTTGGTGCAAAATGTGAAAATCAATCCCAGAACAACAGCAAAGGCCCTTGTGAAGATGCTGGAGGAAACGGGTACAAAAGTATCTATATCCACAGTAGAACGAGTCCTATATCGACATAACCTGAAAGGCTCAGCAAGGAAGAAGCCACTGCTCCAAAACTGCCATAAAAAAGGCAGACTACGGGTCGCAACAGCACATGGGGACAAAGAGTGTACTTTTCGTACTTTTTCCTCTGGTCTGATTCAACAAAAAAAGCAACTGTTTGGCCATAATCTCAAGACATCATTCAGGAAGTTAAAGCTTGGTTGCAAATAGGTCTTCAAAATGGACAATGACCCCAAGCAGTCTTCAAACGTTGTGGCAAAATGGCTTCAGGACAACAAAGTCAAGGTATTGGAGTGGCCATCACAAAGCCCTGACCTCAATCCTATAGAATATTTGTGGGCAGAACTGAAAAAGCGTGTGTGAGCAAGGAGGCCTTCAAAAACCTGACTCAATTACACCAGCTCTGTCAGGAGGAATGGGCCAAAATTCACCCAACTTATTTTGGAAGCTTGTGGAAAGCTACCCGAAACGTTTGACCCAAGTTAAACAATTTAAAGGAAATGCTACGAAATACTAATTGAGTGTATTTCAACTTCTTACCCACTGGGAATGTGATGAAAGAAATCAAATCTGAAATAAAACATTCTCTCTACTATTATTCTGACATTTCACATTCTTAAAATAAAATGGTGATCCTAACTGACCTAAGACAGGGAATTGTTACTAGGATTAAATGTCAGGAATGATGAAAAACTGAGTTTAAATGTATTTGGCGAAGGTGTATGTAAACTTCCAACTTCAACTGTAGATGTTATTGCAAACCTGAACTGGAGTAGTATCCTTTCCAACCCAACATATTTTTCACCTACTGGCAGATATATTTGAATACTAACATATCAATTTTATATCAAGTAGTCAAAAACTACAACACAGCAGTAGGGAGTCCAGTGTTAGTGTTATTCAGATTCCTCTTTTGCACTTTAGACTGCACCCCGCCAACCTCCAGTATTAGTCCCATACAGTCATTGGTTAGTCTTATAATGTTATCATGTCCACCTTCTCAGTGTTCTTCCAGTGTCATTCATTGGGGTTTGAGGAGCGAACACATCGCTTCAGTGACTTCATCACTCCTCCACTCTTCTTCCTGCTCTGCCCACTCGCACGATATGACGACTTACGAGACAGCACTGGTGTCCCCTTTTCCTCTGTCTCTTCCCCCTTCAGTCCTCCCTCCCTCTGTCCTCTTCCCTTTCCCTTTCCATCTACTCCTCCCTCGCTATCTCCCTCTAACTTTCCTTCTTCCTCTACCTCTACCTCTCCCTCTGGTTCTCTCTGTCTCTGTTCTCCTTCTCCCTCTTTTTCTCCCTCTCTCTCTCCCTCTCCTTTGGTGTCAGCCTCAGTCTCAATGGCAGCAGTCGCCACGGTATTAATCGATAATGCCATTGGGGAAGTTGCCATGGCAGTGGTCTTTCTTTTGGTAGTGACAGGGGTTGACAGGGTAGCGGTTTCCATGGAAGCGGTCTTGCCCTTGGTTGTCATAACAGGGGTTGACGAGGTAGCGGTTTCCATGAGAGGGGTTTTGTTCTTGGTTTTAGAAATGACCTTAACCCTTGATTTGCTTTTAGTCTTCGGTTTGGTTTTGGGAGTGGTTTCTGTGTTTGTGTTGTCTGTCCTGGTCTTGAGCTGCAGGTGTTTCTGTATGATAGTATAAGATAAGGTCAGAGAAACAACAGTTAACATATAAAAAATTATGAATATATAGATAAATATAGAACAATACACTACATTACCAAAAGTATGTGGACACCTGGTCGTCGAATATCTCATTCCAAAATCATGGGCATTAATACGGAGTTGGTCCTCTCTTTGCTGCAATAACAGACTCCACTCTTCTGGGAAGGCTTTCCACTAGATGTTGGAACATTGCTGCAGGGACTTGCTTCCATTCAGCCACAAGAGCAGTAGTGATGACGGGCAATTCATCCCAAAGGTGTTCGATGGGGTTGAGGTCAGGCTCTGTGCAGGCCAGTTAAGTTCTTCCACACCAATTTAGACAAACCAATTCTGTATGTACCTTTGTGCACAGGGGCATTGTCATGCTGAACAGGAAAGGGCCTTCCCCAAACTGTTGCCACAAAGTTAGAAGCATAGAATCATCTAGAATACTGTAGCGTTAAGATTACCCTTTGGGCCAAGCCCAAACCATGAAAAAAAGCCCCAGACCATTATTCCGACTCCACCAAACTTTACTGTTGGCACTATGCATTGGGGGCAGATAGCAATCTCCTGGAACCTGCCAAACTCAGATTCGTCCTTCGGACTACCAGATGGTGAAGCGTGATTCATCACTTCAGAGAATGTGTTTTCACATTGCTCACTGAGTCCAACGACGGCAAGCTTTTCACCACTCCAGCCGACGCTTGACATTGTGCATGGTGATCTTAAGCTTGGCCATGGAAACCCATTTCATGAAGCTACTGATGGACAGTTCTTGTCCTGACGTTGCTTCCAGAGGCAGTTTGGAACTTGGTAGTGAGTGTTGCAACCGAGGACAGATGATTTTTACGAGCTACGCACTTCAGCACTCGGCTGTCCCGATGTGTGAGCTTGTGTGGCCTACCACTTCGCGTTGTTGCTCCTAGAAGTTTCCACTTCACAATAACAGCACTTACAGATGACCGGTGCAGTTCTAGCAGGGCAGAAATTTGACAAACTAACTTGTAGGAAAGGTGACACCCTATGGAGGTGCCATGTTGAAAGTCACTGAGCTCTTCAGTAAGGCCATTCTGCTGGCAATGTTTGTCTATGGAGATCGCATATGGCTGTGTGCTCAATTTTATGCTCATGTCAGTAATGGTGTGGCTGAAATAGCCAAATCCATTCATTTGAAGTGGTGTCCATATACTTTTGTATATATAGTGTAGATTGACATGTAGAAACCATCACCTGAATAGTCGAGCTATACACACCACAGACTTAACACAAACAAACACCTGTATGGCCGCTGAGCTACGCAGGGTTAACACGCACACCTCCACAGACCACACCGACAGACATACCTGTATGGCCGAGCTGAGTTCCTCGGGGTCCAGAGAGGCTCCGTAAACATCCCAGGTCATCCCGTCTTCATCCCACTGCACCTGCTTCATACTACTCCTCCTCTTGCTGTGATCCCATTCTCCACTTCTACTCCTCTCCTCCTCCTGTACCACCACCTTCAGACAGGATCTCCTCCTCCCCATCTCCCCCAGTGGGGCAGAGATGCTGTCCTCCCACTCTAACTTCTCCTCCCACCCCTCTCTGGGGATGTCCAGAGGGAACATACTGGAAGAGGGCGACACCAGGTTGGAGTGGGAGCCTAGCGCTGACCTCAGGTTCAACCTTGACCCTGGAGGGGACCCCAAGATGGACTGTGAACCTAGATAAGTGTTGTAGCCCATGATGGAGTTGGACCGAGGGGGAGACCCCAGATTAGTGTCTGACCCATAATCCTTTAGGGAGCTCTGGAGGGACCTAAAGTTTAACCTTGACCCTTGAGGTGACCCCGCCTGCACCCCGACCTCCACCAGCTCCCTCTGTGATGTCATTGTCCCCTCCTCCCTGAACCCTGACACCTGGGGTAATGATGTCATCAAGTTCATGACCCCTGAATAGGCGGAGTTACAGGAGCAGCGGGGGCAGCCGTCCAATTGTGAGTCGCTGAGGGAGGAAACTAAACCTGCCGATATCTGACCTCGGCCAGACGGACAAGTGAGCCTCGGTGACCATGACAATGCCAGGTGAGCAGGTGGGCTGGGGAAAAACACCCGATGGTCCATCTCCACTTCTTGCTGCTGTACAGGGATGCCCAAGCAAACACCCAACGGAGGTGTGTTGTTGTTAGGTCTGGGTCTGGGGCTCAGGATAGGGGGCTTCTCTACATAGTACATCCCCACAGGGGTGCACCCTGGTTGGGGTGGGACCTGCTCAAAGCTGCCCCTCTCCTCCAGACCTTCCACACCCTGAGCTCTACAGGAAGGAGAGGGAAAGGGGGAAGAGGGATGCTTGTGGGGGGAACAGGCCTCGTCTGTGTAAGGATTTGGTCGGCATCCTTTAGGGGTCAGGGGTGAGGGTAGGCATGATATTACAGCTGGAGGTGAGGGTAGAGGGGAGGTTACAGATAGGGGTGAGGGTAGGCATGATATTACAGCTGGAGGTGAGGGTAGAGGTGAGGTTATAGATAGGGGTGAGGGTAGGCATGATATTACAGCTAGAGGTGACGGTAGAGGTGAGGTTACAGATAGGGGTGAGGGTAGTGGTAACATTATAGGTAGGGGTGAGGACATAGGTGAGGGTGTGTGCGTTTGACAGGGTGTGTCTGCGGTAAGGGGTGACGGTCTGTATTGGAGTTGGGGTAGGTTGTGGCGTGTGTGTAGGGTTGGGCTCTGAGTGGGTGTGTTTAGGGGTGAGGTGAAAGGGGAGGGTGTAGCAGGTGTTTGTATGGAACTCTGAGACTCTGAAGCCAGTCTGGAGCAGCGAGCGGAGTACAGGATGCACGGGGTCTCCTCAGTCATACTCCCTCCCTTCCATATGACCGTCTCTGGTGTGCTAACACTGCTACACACACTGGCGCTACACATACTCCAACGCGCCACACGCTCGTTACTAAGGGGAGATCCGTGCCCGTGTATGTTTTGAGACGTCTGTGAGTGTGAGGGTGTGGGTTGTTGTATGTATTGCTGTAGGGTTGTGAGTTTTGGTGTGTGTGTGTTTGTGGAGGACTGTGTATTTTGGCTGGCGCTCCGTCTCAGCTCCAGTTTTGCCCACGCCGGGTCTCGCAGATGCGGGTGTTTGGTTGCCATGACTACGTCCATGGAACTCTTGGAGAGGGAGTAGATGGGTGAGCGTTCCTCCTCTTCCTCTTCTTTTCTCTCCGTCCTGAGTCCGCCTGTTGATCCAAAATGGCCGCTGACAGGGGGGAAGCACTCCGATGACAGACGCCAGTGCCTCGCCATGACAACAAAACTGACAAATAGGAATAAGGGATCAATTGATCTTCCAGCTGTGGCCTGGTTGTTTGTTCTGCTCAGGTTGTCTTGTCTTGAAGAAACTGCAGAAAAAAATATTTAATCTTTCTTTCCCTCCTCTCCCTCTCTCTTCCTCCATAAAACCTTCCTATGAGATGCGCCCCACTCTTCTCTTTCTCTCTGGTAACACACACACACACAGTCCAGATTAGCCTTCGGTAATAAGATTACAGGGTCCAGATTATTTTGTAAAACGTGGGATTGAGCTAAAGTTAAGAGAGCCTTTAGCCCTCACAGGTAACCAATTCTTCAATCTTCCTCCCTTCTGTCTCTCTTAATCTCTCTCCCTTCAATGGAGGGAGAGACAAAGAGAGAGAGAATAAAGAGGAGAACAATAATAGACTCCTGGGAAACAATTAGAGTAAATTTAGCTCTTTGAATCCTATTATTGAGTTAGCAATGAGCATTTAAAAAAAACACAAAGCCACACATCCACGCTCCCTACGCTGATCCCGTCCTATGTATATTCCAGTCAGTGTGTGTGTGTGTGAGTCTGTTAAACCCTGCAGATGGCTGAGAAGCTTTGGGAAACTCAGTCAGACTCCTTGCTAAACGCCACATCCCTTCTCTCCCCTGTCTCTCTTGCCCAAGCTGAACTCAATTTAGAAATGCTATGAGCCGGTTTCCCACACCCAGAATAAACCTATTCCTAAGAGTAGGTTTAATCTGGGTTCCGGAAACTGACACTGTACTCATGAACACTTACTCTTTCCTAACACTAGGATCCACACACGCACCCACACAGGTTCAGCATTGTTTCTTACCTTTATAAGTGCACCTGTTGTACTCGGATCCTTTTCTCATCCACAACTGACAGCAGACTACATTTAATTCTAACACCAACTCTTTTTCACCCCCTGATCAATACTAAATCCATGATGAGCCCTCACTTAAAGTCTCCTCTCTCAATGTTGCTCTCTTGCTCTATTCTTCTATTACACTCTTTCAGATACTCTGTTCACATTCCCTTCCTCTCTCTCACACTCATTCTATCCTTTCCTTTCTTTCTCTGTCTCGCTCTGTAACTCTCTCGTGCTCTCTCTCTCTCTGACCCCAAGATGTAGGCCAGGTGGCTAAGTGTGTGTGTGTGTGTGTTAGCTGTAACGTTAGTCTTAGCCCTAAGGATAAGCATCTTGTCATCTCATTAGCTGTAGCTCTGCTCTCTCAGACTGACCAATCCCTGTGCAGAGAATCAGTGTGTTGGTGCATGAGTGCATGTTTGTGTGCAATGACTATTGCTCAGGTGAAAAGTTAAACATTTTCCCCATGGCCCAAATAAAATGTATATGAATTTACTGAATGGGTTAAAATGATGTTGCCTGTGTGATGTTGCCTGTGTGTGTGTGTGTGTGTGTGTGTGTGTGTGTGTGTGTGTGTGTGTGTGTGTGTGTGTGTGTGTGTGTGTGTGTGTGTGTGTGTGTGTGCGTGCGTGCGTGCGTGCGTGCGTGCGTGCGTGCGTGCGTGCGTGCGTGCGTGCGTGCGTGCGTGCGTGCGTGCGTGCGTGCGTGCGTGCGTGCGTGCGTGCGTGCGCGTGTGTGTGTGTGCGCGCGCGCGTTTGTGTGGCCTTGAGTCTGTGAGGCCCAGAGTCCTGAAGCTCGGGGTGGGAAGGCAACAGCTGTATCTTACATTCAATACCACCTGGTTTCCAGACTGGAACTCTGTACGGGAACACACTGGAATACTACCTCGACTTACATTCAACTTATTCCTACCTGAACCTCCGGTTCTGTAGGAGGGGAAAAGAGCAAAGCAGAAAGAGAGGAATAATGTGGAGTGTAATGACAGTGGCATGACTGAAGGGTCAAGAAACAAAGGGAGAGAGACATGGCTGGTGAGTAAAAATACTGGAGAACCCCTCTGTTTCCTTCCATTCAACTTCATCTGAAGTTCACTTTTTTACTCAGAAATAATTGTTTATAAGATGTGAAGAATACAACTTAATATTATTGTGCAGAATTATGCCAGGCAGAGGTGATTGACAGGCAAACAAACATAAAACTCAGAAAGTGTTCATACCTCTTGATTTATTTTTGTATACATTTTTATTTATTTAACCTTTACTTAACCAGGTAGGCAAGTTGAGAACAAGTTCTCATTTACAACTGCGACCTGGCCAACATGAAGCAAAGCAGTTTGACACATACAACACAGAGTTACACATGGAATAAACAAACATACAGTCAATAACACAATAAAACAGTGTGAGCAAATGGCGTGAGGAGGTAAGGCAATAAATAGGCCATAGTAGCGAAGTAATTACAATTTAGCAAATTAACACTGGAGTGATTGATGTGCAGATGATGATGTGCAAGTAGAAATACTGGTGTGCAAAAGAGCAAAAAAGTAAATAAAAACAATATGGGGATGAGGTAGGTAGATTGAATGGGCTATTAACAGATGGGCTGTGTACAGCTACAGCGATCGGGTTAGCTGCTCAGATAGCTGATGTTTAAAGTTAGTGAGGGAGAAAAAAAGTCTCCAACTTCAGCAAAGTTTTTTGCAATTCGTTCCAGTCATTGTCAGCCGATTATTCTGTGTCACAGTGTTACGTCCGTCATTAAATGAAGACCAAGGTGCAGCGTGGTCGGCGTACATTTTCTTTTAATAGAAATGTTCCACTAAAAACAATAAACAACTCAACGAATGTAAAGCTAGGAGTGCAAACACATGCAACACACAAAGACAAGATCCCACAACAGAAGGTGGGAAAAGGGCTGCCTAAGTATGATCCCCAATCAGAGACAACGATAGACAGCTGCCTCTGATTGGGAACCATACTCGGCCAACAAAAAAATATAAACATAGATTTCCCACCCTAGTCACACCCTGACCTACCAAATAGAGAATCTAAAGGATCGCTAAGGTCAGGGCGTGACAGTACCCCCCCCCCCCCCCCAAAGGGGTATGAATGCTTTCTGAAGGCACTGTATTTCAGATCCAACAATGTTATTGGCTGTTGGTCTGTCTTTGGGACTCTTCCTCTTGCTTCTGATTGGTGTATCTGTCTACTTCCTGTGGAGGAGGTGCGGCCAAAGACAATACCAGGAAATGGTCACCATGATAGCTCCCTTCCCAGCATGCACCACTCCAATTCTGCTGACCAATCATAGACCCAGGTACAGGTGAGTGTCAGGTCACAGCCCCTAAATGTGTGCGTGTGTGTGTGTTGGAGTGTGTTCCTCTGCCAGGTGTTGCTGACACATGCCAGATCTTACAACGCTTGATAAGTATTTTTAGTATCCGCTAACCACATCATATGTTATATCAATCTGTCAGTCGATGACACAGTCGATGACAAAGTCGATGACACAGTCGATGACACAGTCGATGACACAGTTGATGACGTGGCACGCAACCATTAGTTGATGCATGCAGGGGAACACAATCTATATGTGTATAAAGAAAGAGAGCAATATGTTAGATAATGGTCGTATTCCCCTGCTCAGACGTTGCATGCGTTAACCAATGGTTGTGTGCCACACCATCGACTGTGCCGTCAGGCCCCAGATTGCTATAACATAGTGGTCAGCTGATACCTAAAATAGGTCTGGGATGCGTCGGCAACGTCTGAGCATAGGAACATGACCAAAGCCACTGTGTTATTTGTAGATGTTATGATCATTTTCTGTGCCTCTCTCTGTGATAGGCCAGATGAGATCCCATTCTTTCTGCCGCCCCGATTTAAACCAACTCTCAGGAGCGAGGAGAGGGAGGAAGAGGGACGGAAGGACCTCAGCAACACCCATCGTGGATCTCTCACAGTAGAGAGTAGGTTAGAAGGAGGGGAGGGGGGGACGGCAACACTGTCTGTATGTCTCGCATATCACCCACTCCCACTAATTGGGCTACTTTGTGGGCTACTTTGTACTTCTTTCTCTCTAGGCTGGTATCCAGTAGGTAGTGTAAGGGCAGGTCTGTACTGGGTCCCTGATGTCAGTGAGGTGTCACCCCCTCCTGGTCGTGCTGTGCAACTGTGCTTCTCAGTGGCCTATCGCCATGACAACGAACAGCTTTATGTCTCGCTACTCTGCTTGAGAAACTTGCCAACATGTTTCTATAGTAACGACACACTGGCAGAACTGCGACTTCTCCCTGACGACCGTCGCCGACACAAGGCCAGGGCCCGATGCAGGGGTCGCGACCCTGAGTTCAACGACAGCTTTGTGTTCCAGGTACACACACAAACACACTAAATTGGTTCCTTTAACTCCCACTAGACTAACTCACCCCCCACTCTCTCTCTCTCTCTCTCTCTCTCTCTCTCTCTCCAGGTATCGGGTGTGTGTGTATCTGAGAGTGTGCTCAGTGTGTGCGTGTTGAGTGTGGATCGGGGAGGCAGGCACCATGCGGTGGGCAGGGTTCTGTTCCCTATTGAAGGGGAGCTGGGGGAGGGGGGCAGGCTGCTCTGGAGAGACCTAGAGACTAAGGACGAAATGCAGGTACACACACACACATATACACACACACATATACACACACACAACCTGCAGTAAAGTAGCTATTTTTTTCTCTCTGTCAGTGTTCAGGTCTTGGTGATATTCAGGTGTCTCTGAACTATAGTCCGTCTCTACAACGCCTCACTGTGGTCATACTGAGAGCCCGCAGCCTGCAGATACACACTGACACAGGTGAGTGTGTAAGAGTATGTGTGTCTGCATACATGTGTGTGTTCTGTTATCAGGTGTGTTCTCAAGTGTAATTGTGGTTATTTTGTTTTCAGGCATGTGTTTCCAGGTGAGCCTACAGATCCACACTCGGGTAGTTAAATCCAGACGGACGCCGGTGGTTAGTAGTGGACCTGACCCTGGCTTCAACCACAAGATGACCTTTAAGCTTCGCCCCTCTCAGCTCGACCAGACCAGTCTGACCTTGGAGCTGATTGGATCAGGCCTTACCCCAGTAGGTGTGGTGGTGCTGGGGCCATTCATGTATGCCAGGGGGCCTCAGCTTCAGCACTGGACTGACATGGTCAATACACCCAACGAACTGGTCAAACAGTGGCATGGACTAGGCAAGCCCACATAACACACACACACAGCAAGATAATTGATTTAATTGTCAAAATTTTTCACAGAAGTCTTTCACAATAAATAAATTCCTTACTCCATCTTTCTTGTTGTTTCTGTGGTAATTAAGCACTGTAACGAGTGTGCTGGGAGTCGGGAAGCAAGTTCAGGGAGTGAATAATTTAAATAAATGAATTAATAAATGAACAAATCACAATACAAAACAAGGAACACCACACAGACAAGAAACAGAAACAATAACACCTGGGGAAGGAACCAAAGGGAGTGACATATATAGGGAAGGTAATCAGGGATGTGATGGAGTCCAGGTGAGTGTCAACGATGGTGACGACCAGCCTGGTGAGCTAGAGGCCGGAGAGGGTGACAAGCACTTACAGGAACACGTGTGTATAAATGATTTGACAAACCCTACAAAAATAAAGTTATATATTTATATATATCTTGTATTTACAGAACAGATTTTCTCACATAGTTGTGGTTCAAAGGTCCAATGCAGCCACTTATCTCAATATCAAATCATTTCTGGATAACAATGAAGTATCTTACTGTGACTGTTTTCAATTCAAATGGTCAAAAATAAAGAAAAATAGCTACTTAGCAAAGAGAAATTTCTCAATCAAGAATTTTGCCAGGACTGTCTGGGACTGAGAAGAGGAAAAGTGAAAATAAGCTGTTATTGGCAGAGATATTTCGAAATATCTGTTATTGATCTATTAACTCATTTACCACATAGTGATGTCACCATGGAAGGCCAAAACTTTCTCCCAGCTCTTACATTAAAAGGGCATTATCATAATTTGATTGACTATTGTGATATATTTTTTTATCAAGGGAGGCAAAATGCTTGCTGGCGTCCCGTGCATTCAATGCTATGGGCTGCAACAATGTCATACTGTTTACCAGACAGCATCAGATAGATGGCCTACACACAGAGACAAAAAAAAGCATGTAAAAAATGTATCTTTCGTCTCTCTGTGTTTTCATCATTTGTATCTCACTTGAGAAAGCATCTGAGTCGAGCAAAACAGCGCCCCTCTGTCGCTGTATGTGTAGGCCATCTATGTGATAATGTCTGGTCATAAAGAGTATGACATTGTTGCAGCCCCTAGCATTGAATGCACGGGAAGCCGGCAGGCATTTGGCCTCTCTTGATAAAATAAATAAATAATAGACTATTATTTTTGGAGTGAATTCAACTGTGACTGTGTGACTTGCGGTAACTCACTGTAAAGGTGTAGTCCGAAAATGTCGGACACATTAACTTGACCATGCTGTAGGTCATGTAACAATTTGTTATATGCAATAGGCTATGCTTTGTGGACTTCACCTGACAGAGGTTGCTCTCCGGTTTTGTGATGAAAAAAAGGTGTGGTTGAATGTATTATTCTTATTGTCTCGGCCTTAAGGCCTATATATCACTGGTCACAAGGCATATGAACTAACAGGTTATAGAGCAATCAATGCAATTATCACAACACATGGGTTGTAATATGGCTGTTGTTTATGGCTTCCCCAGTGATTTTATCCATGTACCGCTACTGTATATAGACACACCCTGTGTTTTAATAAAATAAATGATACTGTACATACTACCTCAACTAACCGGTGCCCCTGCACCTTGACTCTGTATCGGTACCCCTCTGTATATTGTCTCGCTATTGTTATTTCACTGCTGCTCTTTAATTACTTCTTACTTTTATCTCTTTTATCTCAACAACTGCATTGTTGGTTAAGGACTCGTAAGGAAGCATTTCACTGTAAGGTATTCGGCACATGTGACTAATACAATTTGATTTTATCTAAATATTGTATGAACAATGTGGAGATTGAGAAAGTTGAGTAGACTAAACTGCTTGGTGGCCCTTAAATGGCCCTTAATGTATACGGAGAGCTAACATCAATGACATGCAGGTCAATCTCTCTTGGCTCAAAGTAGAAGAGGATTGACTGCATCATTACTGGTCTTTGTGAGAGGTATTAACATGTCGAAAGCACCGAGATGCCTCTTCAAACGACTGTCACACAGCTCAGACAGTCATGCATACCCCACATGACATGTCACTAGAGGTCTCTTCACAGTCCCCGAGTCCAGAAAACACACAGTACTACATAGAGTCATGACTACATGGAACTCTATTCCACATCAACTAACTCATGGAAGCAGTAAAATCTGATTTAAAAAACAGATCAAACTATAGTATCGAACAACATGGACTGTGAAAAGACACACACTGCTAGCACACCCACACTGTGGTATTGGTGTATGGGGATATTGTACATTTTGTGTTGTGGAAATGTAGTAGATAGCTAGTTTGCAAGTAGCTAACTTTACAATCAATGCTTAACTTGCTAGGTAACTATTTATATATAAAGTTGAGGGATGGGCCTAGAGAAATGTAATCACTCTCAGATGACTGACCATCCATGATATCAAAATGATTGTTTTAACCATGTTTTGTGGCTATACAGTGTTTAACGAATTTAGGGGGGAGCCAGGTGGGGCTCCGCTCCCCTGAATGAGACGTTAGCTCCCCTAAATGCAACAAAAGTCCCACTTTGGGGCGAAGGGGTCTCTTAATAATGCTAATTTGACCATTCTCCTATTTCTTTCAAATGAAGTGGTAAATATGTTCTACGGTGAAAACAAACACCCCCACCTCTCTGTCATTGGGTGAATAATTGTGTTCTATGTGGCAGGCTGTCCATCCAGTAGTGCTGAATTTCAGCCTCACCTGGCTCCTTTACATATAGATTGTCCTTTGTACCTTCTCATTTTTGCCATTTGTTTGCCACGTGTCCTTGATAATAATAGCCTATGCCTTTATTACAGTGCATTAGATTTATCCATTGATTCATCATTGTTCGTTTTTGTCAGTCCGCTGTTACTCATTGCTTTGTTTTTCAGGTGTGTGCAGGTACTGGTGTTCTCAGTGCCATCCATTGCCAGAAGTAGTACGCCCTTCATTTAACTTCATTATTTTCTATTAATGTTTGTTTTCTTTACTAGGTCACGTGATGATAGTCGACAACATCACTAGAGAACTAGTCGACAGCTAGACACCAATGCGCATCCAATCCATCCAGCAAGTAGACAAACTTTTTTTTTTATGACCGTAGGTCTATAGTTGACTCTTTTGGTTAGAAGCATTCGATTTTGCAATGGCATAGGCCTACATTATTTGGGATTTGTGTGCCCATGAGAACTGTTTATATGGTGAAACATAATTAAATGTTAAGCAGGTATAGTTTCACTTGCAGTGAATTTTCCCGAGATCTCCAAAATACATGATTTGTACAGGGTTTAAGTTCTATGTTCTAATTCAATTGTTCAATGCTTAGGCCTAATAATGACAAATAACACTGTAATAAATGTAATTAATGTAAGGAAAGAAAAGCATTATTACGTGCTCTACCACCCCTGTTATCTACATAAACAGAGAATTAGTGAACATTGTTCAATCAGGAGAAACGACAGCGATTATCCAGTCACAGTACATTTTAAAAACATTACATGTATACCTTTAGATATTGTGGCATAGAGAAAGTCAAATATCAGACAGGGGAGGTGAAATAAATAATTATCTGAGCAAAAGAGAACGTTTTTGGATTTTCACCCTCCAGACATTATTCCCAAAAGGTCTTAATGAGGAAATTCCCATGCATGTTATGTTGTAAATGTGAACATGAATTAATGCTACCACTCGATTTCAAGTGTCTCTTGCGTTTTTTCTTGCGCTGTGCCCAATGATTTCTGAAAGCTTACTTGGTAGGTCGATGTCCTCATTGTGTTTTTACAGACTTGTTTAACGTTTTATGTACACACTGTTTTAGAATACTTCTGAAATGCACATTATTATTATTATTATTATATTTGCTTACTTTCTCTCTACTCCAACCCCATTCGATTCACTGAACGGATGTGGGTGGAGCAATGTCGACATAAGGGTGCACATTAGAAACACCCACAAAAGCGCTGAGAAGGCTTTGTTGCGGATACCTAAAGCTTCATAAAGAGCAGTGATACTAGCAAGAGCAGTGTGCAGGTTTCTTATTTTTTTCTCATCATACTCAACTGTTTCCATGGACCTGAGATAGCTCAGACGTGCAAGTGCCTTTTGAATTTTGAATCGTAGAGATCTTTGACTTGTGGTCAGATTCCCTCAGGCCCGAACAAATTTGCGCGTTTATTTCAATGCTGCTTTGAATGTCGTTGAGAAAACAGAAAGGTGTCAAAACATTTATTTTCGCAAACATCCTTTCTGAATTGAAAAGTAATCATCTAGTTTTTCAAGTATTCTATCTGTAATCCGATTACTATTTTTGCTGGTAACCTAATGTATTAGGTCTACAGTAAGATTATTATTATTATTATTTTAATCAGTTACTTGTAACAGATTACATTTAATTCGTTACTTTAAAATGTACTTACTCCTTTACTCATAAACTCTGCATTCATTTTCATTCGCTAGCTAGTACATTTATGCAAATTAGCTAATGTTATCTGAGGGCTCCATGTTGACGATGTGTGGCAAAATAAATCTGCACTCTGATTGGTAAAGCGAAAATAATTTTGCACAGTGATTGGCTTGAATCTACAACGCCTGAACCAACCATATCTCTGCCAATTGAATATAAATAGATCCTTACAGTCTTTGCCTTAACATTACATCATGTTTCATGAGCTGAAATAAAATATCCCAGAAATGTTCCATACACACAAAAAGCAGATTTATCTCAAATGTTGTGCACACATTTGTTTACATCCCTGTTCGTGAGCATTTTATCCTTTGTCAAGATCATCCATCCACCTGACAGGTATGTTTTATCAAGAAGCTGATTAAACAGCATGATCATTACACAGGTGCACCTTGTGCTGAAGATAATAAAAGGCCACTTTAAAATGTACAGTTTTGTCACACAACATACAATGCCACAGATGTCTCAAGTTTTGAGGAAGTGTGTAATTGGCATGCTGACTGCAGGAATGTCCACCTGAGCTGTTGCCAGAGAATGTAATGTTCATTTCTCTACCATAAGCCGCCTCCAACGTCATTGTAGAGAATTCGGCAGTACGTCCAACCGGCCTCATAACCTCAGACCACGTGTATGGCGTTGTGAGGGGGAGCAGTTTGTGATGTCAACATCGTGAACAGAGTGCCCCATGGTGGCAGTGGGGTTATGGTATGGGCAGGCATAAACTACGGACAACAAACACAATTGCATTTTATCGATGGCAATTTGAATGCACAGAGATACCGTGATGAGATCCTGAGGCCCATTGTCTGCCATTCATCTGCCTCCATCACCTCTTGTTTCAGCATGATAATGCACGGACCGATGTCGCAAGGATCTGTACACAATTCCTGGAAGCTGAAAATGTCCCAGTTCCTCCGTTGCCTGCATACTCACCAGACATGTCACCCATTGAGCATGTTTGGGATGCTCTGGATCAACGTGTAAGACAGCGTGTTCCAGTTCCTGCCAATATCCAGCAACTTCGCACAGCCATTGAAGAGGAATGGGACAACATTCTACAGGCCACAATGAACAGCCTGATCAACTCTATGCGAAGGAGACCTATCATTCAGGGCAGGTTTTGAACCCCACATTTTTTGGCTTGCCTGTTTTGCGTGTTATTTTGGCATTAATACGTGTCACATATCAGTTTGCAAACAATGTTAAAATATATATATATATATATATATATATATAATTGAGTTAATAAAGCCACATACAAACACAGTCTCCTTTTTGTTTTCTTGAGTAAGGCAGCTCCAAAATGCAGGTGTTTCAGCCTAGCTCAGTGCTTTCTATGGTGTTGGGGCAAGCCAGCAGAAAATACGGAGCGTTGCGCCGTGATTGATTCAGTGTTCTGTCACTCATGGGGACACTGCGTCACTGCCAAGTCTAACGGTAGAGCTAGAAAATTCTAGCCCCTTGGGTGCTGCCATAGAGTTACATTAGAAGTGCCCATTCAAGAAGGCTCAAGGTCATTGGCCACAGATAAAATGACGTCAAATCATGTTATATGTACAGTAGCTTTCATTGGACTGATTATGTCAACATCATACTTTCAAAATCATAATTTGCAAATAAATTCATTAAAAATCCTACAATGTGATTTTCTGGATTGTTTTTTCTCATTTTGTCTGTCATAGCTGAAGTGTACCTATGATGAAAATTACAGGCCTCTCATCTTTTTAAGTGGGAGAACTTGCACAATTGGTGGCTGACTAAATACTTTTTTGCCCCACTGTATATGCTGTATCTGCCTGCCAAGGAAAACTACTTTAAATTCAAACATATACTGTTAGGAAAAGACGTGTTTTTGAACGAAGCACCATGCTGCCTTGTTGACAATATGACCGGGACAGCACAGATTACTATTAGATTTCAGAAGGGTGCTCCTCCCTCACTGTTTTTGCCCGGTCACATCACAGGCCATATCCCAGTGCACCCCGGTTCAGCTTAATCAAACTCCCTCAGTGATATAGGTCACATACTGCAACACTGATTCTGTTAGAAATAAATACATTTACCTTGGTTAAGAAAATTAAAGCTTTAATACAAGTATTTCAGCACTCCAGGTTTCAATATAAACATACAATCATTGACTAAGTACTGGCATAATGTGTTCCCCATGTTACAGTAATGGAGAGGTGGAGAGAGCTATAAGAGGTCTACTCATGATCGAAATCAACTGGGCTATCCAATGCCAGATGAGTAGGTCAAACAAAGCAACGGCCTTATCCAAAGACCCGAATTGAGACTCATTTCTACATTGTAGATTTTTCAACATCAACGCTTCTCTGTCATTTGAATTGATTTCCACTTTAATAAAGCTGCAATCATCACCTCTGTGCTTAACAAATAAACATATACATTGATTGAGTGTATCAGTAGGCAACAGCTGCAGCACAAAAACTAAACTAAAATACTAAACCAAAATGATGTGACGTCCCTGAACGTCCCCCGGTGTCCTCTACATGTCTTCCTCTGTATGTTTGGGGTTCCATAGCCCAGACCTGAGTGACATCTACACATCACAACGTTACTAAGACTGTTCTGCTCCCAGCCACCCCATTGGGGAAATGTTCAGCGAAGTCTGACTCCTGTTAAGTATTGTTTGTTCAACAATTAAACATCTTCAGAACTGTACCGTGGCGTTGAGGCCTCTGGATATGGTCTCGTAACCGACGGAGACAAGTGTTAGAACACTGCTCTCCACGTCCTCTGGCTGATGATGCTCTTGATCCTGCTGCTGGGTTGTATCCATGGCAACACCAACCGGGGTTCCGGACTCCTGCAGCTGCGCCTTTGCCCTGCCTCCGCCCCTCCCTTTGCCCTTCCCCGATCCTTTCCCTTGACCTTTAACCCCGCCCACTGACCTGAGCGGTTTGTCGTTGCCGTCATCTCGGGGCTTGCGGTGGCGGCGGCGGATGCGTCTCATTGGAGGACCGGTGTCGACGGGATCGGTTGCAGCTGCGCCGGACAGGATGCGAATCTGTTTGTCAATCACCATGGTGATCATGTCTAGGGCGGTGTCGAGCATCCCGAGGCCCAGGCCGTGAGTCACGTTGTCGAACAACGCACTGTTGACCGGGTCACGGAAACACTTCCTCATCACCTCCAGGTGGCTCCTATCCCAGGTGGGGTGGGAAAAGGTGTGTTAGTGTTTGTCTCACTGTACAGAAAACATATAGCTCATAGTCCACTCATGACAACACTGTGCTGTAACCACACTAACCAGGTGTGGTGTGGGTGAGGGTTTGGTATTACCTGGTTTCTATGACCTTTGACCAGTGTTGAACTGTGTTAGTCTCTGGTATAAGCTGCTTGGCCATGTTTCCAAAGTCCATGTAGTCATGGGCAAAGTCCTTCATGTCGTTACACAGGGCTTTGGTGTCACCTGGAAAACACAACATTTTAACAATCTAGAAACCGCGAGAGATGCCCGCACACAAACACGCACACACTTACCCTCTGTGAGCTTGGAGAAGGAGGAGGATACAGCAGTAGTAGTACTAGGAGTGAGGCCCAGTATATTTAGAGACTCCTGAAGTGTTTTCTTGCTGGCCGGGCCGCGGCTGACCCTGGTGTAGGCTGCTAGCGAACGCAGAGACATCTTCTCTGGAGCCTCCAGACGACGCTTGATCTCATCATAGGGTATCAGGTACTTACCTAGTACCAAAGGAACAATAGAGGAATGATACAATTGTGTTGAATCTTCTGCTTATTCCATACTACAGCAGGTAAGGCCAACCTTCCTCCTGGAGAACTACTGGGGGTGAAGCTAATCATGGTCCCGAGGAGTAGCTGATAGATAGAATCAGGTGTTAGAGTAGTAGGACAGGAATATCCTGCAAGATGAGAGGTCTCCAGTAGGAGGGGCAGCCCTGGCCTAATCCCCTCCTTCTCTGGCTGTGATACTTACGGGCCTTGGAGCTCTTCATGTTGGGGTCCAGGAGAGACGACACCTCAGCAAACGGAACATGGGGTACGTGGTTGTGGTCTGGAGCACCAGCCTGAGTCTGGGTGGTGTCGCCTGCCGGGATCTGCATCTGGTTCACATCCCCCATTCCCTGCTGCCCCTGTCCATCCCCCAGCACCATGGAGGGGTGGTTGGATAACCCTTGTAACCCTGTCATAGTCTGCTGATAAGCCCCCTGTCCCACAGAGTTGGTCTGTTCGGAGGAGACTTGGAAGATGCCCATGACAGGTTTAACCACTCTAAACACCATGTTGCCTTGGGAGTCCACCCCCGCCAGGCTGGGATTTGGTTCCATCTGCTCGGATGTAAATTCCTCTTTACTTCCTGGGTGACTGTTTGGAGTGCGAAGAGTTTCTCCCAAACTTTTCTGTATTTGTCTCAGCGTCAGGAGTAGGATGACTTTGTGCTTACACACTGCTAAGGTCAGTTTAGGGTAAAGTCTATAGGACAGAGAAAGAAAACCCGACATCAAACACTGTGGTCTACAGAGTAACTATCATCATCAATATTGCAATAAAAAAACATTTAAATCAACATCTGTGATTCCCCTATTAGAAATTATTGCCACCAGTAGTATGAAAATATATGTATCATCTTTCCCACCCTCTCCAATTCAACAATTTAAATGACTTCTATTTAAGATTGTATTCTGGTAAATAATGGGTAGGCCTATTACATGGGTATGGCATATACACGGTGTACAAAACATAAGGAACAGCTTCCTAATATTGAGTTGCACCCCCTTTTTCCCCTCAGAACAGCCTCAACTCGTCAGTGCATGGACTACACGGTGTCAAAAACGTTCCACAGGGATGCTGGCCCATATTGACTCCAATGCTGCTTACAGTTGTGTCAAGTTGGCTGGATGTCCTTTGGGTGGTGGACCATTCTTGATACGCACGGGAAACTGTTGAGCGTGAAAAACCCAGCAGCGTCGCAGTTCTTGACACAAACTGGTGCGCCTGGCACCTACTACCATACCCTGTTCAAAGGCACTTCAATCTTTTGTCTTGCCCATTCACCCTCGGAATGGCACACATACACAATTTCCCAATTGTCTCAAGGCTTAAAAATCATTATTTAACCCGTCTTCAGTGCCCCTTGACTTTTTCCACATATTGTTGTACTACAGCCTGAATTTAACATTTATTAAAATGTCTTTTTGGGGGGGCTACACACAATACCCCATAACCTTAAAGTGGAATTATGTTTGGCATTTTTACAAATTAATAAAAAATGAAAAGCTGAAAGTTCTTCAAATCAAATTTTATTGGTCACATACACATATTTAGCAGATGTTACAGTGGGCGTAGTGAAATACATATGTTCCTAGCCTCAACAGCGCAGCAGTATCTAACAATTCACATCTAAAAGGTTAAATAATGGAATACTTAAGAAATATTAGGATGAACAATGTCAGAGTCCAGAGAATAAATAAATGTGATGGGTTGTATGGACAATTAAGACAGTATATAGATCGAATATGTAGTATATCTGAAAAATAGTATATGTACAGCAATAGTTAAATAGGATACATATTGAGTCAATAAGTATTAAACTCCTTCATTATGGCAATGCCTAATTAACTTCAGGAGTAAAAATGTGCTTAACAATTCACATACATTTGCAATAATAGTGTTTAACAGGGTTTACAATGACTACCTCATCTATGTTATCAACACATACAATTATGAAGGTCTCTCAGTCGACCCAGTGAATTTCAAACAGATTCAACCACAATGGGCAGGGAGGTTTTCCAATGACTCGCAAAGAAGGGCACCTATTGGTAGATGGGTACAAATACATTTTAAAAGAAGCAGACATTGAAAATATCCTTTTGAGCATGGTGAAGTTACACATTTGAATGGTGTATCAATACACCCAGTCACTACAAAGATACAGGCATCCTTCCTAACTCAGTTGCTGGAGAGGAAGTAAACCGCTCAGGGATTTCACCATGAGGCCAATTGTGACTTTAAAACAGTTACAGAGTGTAATGGTTGTGATAGGGGAAAACTGAGGATGGATCAACAACATTGTAGTAACTTCACAATACTAACCTAATTGACAGAGTGAAAACAAGGAAGCCTGTACAGAATAAAAGTATTCAAAATAATGCATCCTGTTTAAAACAAGGCACTAAAGTAATAGAGCAAAAGAAGATTGGGGGCAAATCGAATACATTACTGAGTACCACTCTCCATATTTTCAAGCATAGTGGTGGCTGCGTCGTGTTATGATTATGCTTGTAATCGTTAAGGACTAGGGAGTTTATCAGGATAAAAAAGAAATGGAGCTAAGCACAGGCAAAATCCTGGTGGTAAACCTGGTTCAGTCTGCTTTCCACCAGATACTGGGAGATGAATTCACCTTCCAGCAGGACAATAACCTAAAACATAAGGCCAAATCTACACCGGAGTTGCTCACCAAAAAGACAGTGAATGTTCCAGAATTGCAGAGTTACAGTTTTGACTTGAATCTGCTTGAAAATCTATGGCAAGACCTGAAAATGGTTGTATAGCAATGATCAACAAACAATTTGACATAGCTAGAAGAACTTTGAAAAGAATAATGGGCTAAATGTTTCACAATCCAGGTAAGCTCTTAGAGACTTACCCAAAAAGACTCAGGAGCTGTAATCTCTGCTAAAAGTGATACTAACATCCATTGACTCATTTTTACAAAATGGTAGAATTTTTCCACTTGGACAGAGTATTTGGTGTAGATTGTTGACGTAAAATTACAATTAAATCCCACTTTGACACAAGAAATTTTGGAAAAAGTCAAGGAGTATGAATACTTTCTGATAGTACTGTATGGCATGGTCTTATGATAAGAGCATTTTTTTTGTTTGTCATTATGCAAATAACTGAGGTTTTGACGTCACATGCGTTATCTCTAGCTTTTGGTCACCCTCGCATTTGCTTTGGCGCTAACCTAGCCAGACTTAGATATCAAGCTAGTTTAGTGTCTTGTAAATGGCAAGGGCAACCACTTCCTTTGTAAATCAGACACGCTACTGTACCTTGCTAACTACTCAGATTGTACATTGGGCCCGAAGTGTTACAAGTCCATACTATAACTGCTACTATTGCAATTATACACGAAGCCCACTCGCAATTCTGTTTTGTGAAAAGTAAACCATTAATATTGTCTGTGTCTGTCTGAAACCTAAACATGGCTGGCTAGGCCGCAGTGGGGGCACTGTGGAAAGGCTTAATCGACGTGATCTTAAATAGAATACAACACATTCCGAACAGGTTGAATAAAATGTTGCCGCTAACCTTCATTGTAGTGCAAGTAGTGAGGATTTTCTGACTCACCACTTTGCTCATTGCTTTTTCCTAACAGCAAGCTGATCCTAGAACGGTGCGTGGTGAGACAGGAGACATTTTCCTTCTTCTCCAGATCTCCTTCGGCGGGTTGCAAATCAGCTCTACATCTACTGCCGCTAAAGCGGCTTTATCCCTGCGCCTATTGGCCACATCACGCATCATTCAAGTATCTATGACACTTCTCATTGGATGTTGCTGAGTGTCAGTCCAATTGAAGGTGTGGGATTTCCGGTTGAAAGAGGGCTTGAACAATGGGATATTTTGTATCGGTTTAATCAGCATAATATTACCTCAGACTTCATTCTGATTTACTGTGAAAAGATAGTGGAGATGTAATGTTTTTGCACACACTTTGTTCTATGTTCTATGACAAACAACTCAGAAATGTGTTATATATATATATAATATACACAAAGTTCCAGAGTCATGGTTTCTCTGTCATTATGGCACATTGGAAAATAACAAGCCAGATACGTGACAAAATACCTTAAGGAAAACAAAGGGGATTGAATGGACAATTGTCAAAGTGAAACATTATACATCCTCCTGTCTTTTAAAGCAGCTACACTATGTAATTTCAGAACATTTACAAGAGAACAAGGCACAGGTATATCTGAGATAAAGCTATAAAAATTTAAAAAAAGAGTGAGGTGTCTGTAACCCAAAGTATTTCTCTTCAGGATCAGTGTAGGTGTCTCTGATTCTCCTGACACAACAGCTGGGCATGATGCCATCGCCACCGTCCAGGTTTCCGGACCTCCATGTGAGGTACTGCTAGTAGGCTTTATGGCAAAACAACCTGATGTTTTCATCTTCGTCATCCAGTGGGTAAGGCAGCTTTAGCAGCTCCCTCCTGTAATGAATCAATGGATTGGATTTATTACGGTTCTCCGGACAGTTAAAGCGCTCAAATGTCACCCACCAACAATGTGTAGCAGACCTGGGTTCAAATAGTATTTTTCCCTCTTTCAAATACTTGGTGTTGAATTAGCCTGTCGGACTCTGGAGTGACAGATGGTTGGTGTTTGCACTTTTGGGACTACTGTATTCTATTGGTTCCATTGTGCCAGACTTAAATCAAGCCCAGCGTAAGTATTTGAAAGGAAAATATAATTTAACCCAGGTGTGATGTGAAGTACCCACCTCATCAGTAGTCCATGTGTAGTACGGTCTTGTAGAGAACCAACCAATTTAAGTGAGTCATCTGGCTGACACATTGGTGTGGTTCCTGGCTGCAACATTTCCTCTCTGCATTGCTGGTGGTGGTCATCTCCCTGCAGTGTGAACACACACCAGTCCGGCACCCCAGGAGCAGCTGGTCGTGGCTGTGTGCTGCAAGGCTTTGCTCGTTGGAGGTCGAACATCAGTCCTGGACATCTTTTAACTAAACTCCACAAAAAAAGAAATGTCCTCTCACTGCCAACTGCATTTATTTTCAGCAAACTTAACATGTGTAAATATTTGTATGAACATTACAAGATTCAACAACTGAGACATAAACTGAACAAGTTCCACAGACATGTGACTAACAGAAATTGAATAATGGGTCAAAATCAAAAGCAACAGTCAGTATCTGGTGTGGCCACCAGCTGCATTAAGTACTGCAGAGCATCACCTCCTCATGGACTGCTCCAGATTTGCCAGTTCTTGCTGTGAGATGTTACCCCACTCTTCCATCAAGGCACCTGCAAGTTCCCGGACATTTCTGAGGGGAATGGCCCTAGCCCGCACCCTCCAATCCAACAGGTCCCAGACGTGCTCAATAGTATTGAGATCTGGGCTCTTCGCTGGCCATGGCCATTCCTGTCTTGCAGGAAATCACACTCAGAACAAGCAGCATGGCTGGTGGCATTGTCATGCTGGAGGGTCAGGTCAGGATGAGCCTGCAAGAAGGGTACCACATGAGTGAAGAGGATGTCTTCCCTGTAACGCACAGCGTTGAGATTGCCTGCAATGACAACAAGCTCAGTCCAATGATGCTGTGACACATCGACCCAGACCTTGACGGACCCTTCACCTCCAAATCGATCACGCTCCAGAGTACAGGCCTCGGTGTAACACTCATTCCTTCGACGATAAATGCAAATCTCACCATCACCCCTGGTGAGACAAAACCGCGACTCGTCAGTGAAGGGCACTTTTTGCCAGTCCTGTCTGGTCCAGCGACGGTGGGTTTGTGCCCATAGGCGATGTTGTTGCCGGTGATGTCTGTTGAGGACATACCTTACAACAGGCCTACAAGCCCTCAGTCCAGCCTCTCTCAGCCTATTGCGGACAGTCTGAGCGCTGATGGAGTGATTGTGCATTCCTGGTGTAACTCGGGCAGTTGTTGTTGCCATCCTATACCTGTCACGCAGGTGTGATATTCGGATGTACCGATCCTGTGCAGGTGTTGTTACATGTGGTCTGCCACTGCGAGGACAATCAGCTCTCTGTCCTGTCTCCCTGTAGCACTGTCTTAGGCGTCTCACAGTACGGACATTGCAATTTATTGCCCTGGCCACATCTGCAGTCCTCATGCCTCCTTGCAGCATGCCTAAGGCACTTTCATGCAGATGAGCAGGCAACACGGGCATCTTTCTTTTGGTGTTTTTCAGAGTCAGTAGAAAGGCCTCTTTAGTTTCCTAAGTTTTCATAACTGTGCCCTTAATTGCCCACCGTCTGTAAACTGTTAGTGTCTTAACGACCGTTCCACAGGTGCATGTTCATGAATTGTTTATGGTTCATTGAACAAGCATGGGAAACAGTGTTTAAACCCTTTACAATGAAGATCTATGAAGTTAATTATATTTTTACGAATTGTCTTTGAAAGACAGGGTCCTGAAAAAGGGACGTTTACATCCATCAACAGATCCTTTAACTCTTCCTCTGACATGGCCTGGATTTTGGCTTGGAGAGATAGAAAAGTAGGGAAATTATGGCAAATGAGTGTGGTGTGCACTTTTTGGACTATTCAATTGTGCCAGGCAAGCACAATCATGCCCAGCTTTACGTTTCTGTAAATACACACATCGACCTGTACTTTTTTCTCTTCAAATTCTCTCTCCTCTTCTTCTGTCCTCACTCTAGGTGGCACTATCGTCAAGAAAAAAAAAATGTAAACAGCAAATCGTACCAGTAACATGAGATAACTCCCTCTTTCATTGAAAAATGAGACTGAGGGCCAGTGAGAGAGTGACGCACTAAACCTGTACATAATGTTATTCAGCGTGGCTCTCGGATTACTCACGTTGTTTTGAGAGAGGATTATCTGTACAATGTGAGACACGCCATATTGAAGAGGAACACTGTCTGCCTCCATGACGCATCCTGTCCTGATCAGATGTTTCCAGATGGGGGAAAGGAACAGAAATTACCAGGAAACAAATGGAGTTATAAACACCTATTGTAGGCCTACCATTTGTAGGGATCCTAATATAAGATTGCCTCACCCACAGACCTTTTCCCCAAACTCCTCCATTGATGTCATTGTAAGATTTGCATGGAAACTTCTACATACCGATCTAAAATTAGGAGGATTAGATTTGGGCCTTTGGAAAAACTTCAGATACACCCCAGGGCCTGACATAAGACTTGCTCTAACCACGAACCATCATGGTCCCATGGATACTGCAGTACAACCTGGACATCAGTGACTTACACCTAAACAGGCCCCGGAGTTGAGGAGAGCCGCAGGCTGCACTAAAATAAAGGCCTGACAAACAAACATCCATCAAAATAATAATTATTGCGAGTTTAAGAATATGTCCCAAGAGAAAAGATCATTTTCCCTTATTAAACTCGACAGATCATTTTCCATCAATGGATGTCGATTTAACTTGTTTTGACTGCTATGATTAAGCAATAAGACCCAAGGAGGTGTGCTATATGGCCATTATACCACGGCTAAGGGCTGTTCTTAGGACACAACCCGTAGCCGTGGTATACGCTATTTGCTCTATACCACCACCAAAGGTATCTTATTGCAGCGAACATAAATTGGTTGCCAAAGTAATTACAACAGTAAAATGAAATATTTTGTCATACCCCTGGTACACTGCATTCAGCCAATCAGCATTTGATGATACATTTGCAATAGAGCTGTGACCATGATCACAATTGATAACTTACAATTTAATTAACTAAACATGGCCATTGCATAACACCACAAGGCCACAACAAACTGAAGCTATAGGCTATTTATTAAATCCATTTGCCAGCTCCTGTTAGGCTACAAAGTGGCACAAATTGATTCGCAATGACTCCAGTGATATCGTCATTTCAACACATTTATTGTATCAAATGGTAGGCTACAGTAGCTTACAATGGCATAGAAATTAAGTCTACTTGACGGCCAACAGATGCAAATGTATCATTCTCCGCTTCTGTCAGTAATGTCAGTTTCATTGTGGAGTTTTTCAGAACAGAAGCAAGCATGTGAGGGAGATCCATAAGTTCCATTTCAAATGTCCACTCGTGCAGCACTCAAGACCCATGATCTCAGCATGCTTCGCTTGATACGGTTTTCCATAACAAAAGTCGACATTAGAATGCAGTTTACTTTAAACCATCTCTGAGAGAATTTCTTTAAAGGCTCTAGTGCGCCTAAAGTCGTTTTCCAGGGCTTTGTCGCCTTTATGTTAGTTCTAGTGAGTTAGTATGTTTTATGAGAAAAGGGTTGGAAATGCACTACATGACCAAAAGTATGTGAACACCTGCTCGTCAAACATCTCATTCCAAAATCATGGGCATTAATATGGAGTTGGTCCCCCCTTTGCTGCTATAACTGCCTCCACCTTTCTTGGAAGGCTTTACACTAGATGTTGCTGTGAGGACTTGCTTCCATTCAGCCACAAGAGGATTAGTGAGGTCGGCGTTCGAATTCATCCCAAACGTGTTCGATGTGATTCTTCCACACCGATCTCGACAAACCAGGGGCATTGTCATGCTGACACAGGAAAGGGCCTTCCCCAAACTGTTGCCAGAAAGTTGGAAGCACAGAATCATCTAGAATGCCATTGTATGCTGTAGCGTTAAGATTTCCCTTCACTGGAACTAAGTGGCCAAGACCGAACCAGGAAAAACAGCCCCAGACCATTATTCCTCCTCCACCAAACTTTACAGTTGGCACAATGCATTCGGGCAGGTAGCGTTCTCCTGGCATCCGCCAAACCCAGATTCCTTCGTGGGACTGCCAGATGGTGAAGCTTGATTCACCATTCCAGATAATGCATTTCCACTGCTCCAGAGTCCAATGGCAGCGAGCTTTACACCACTCACGCTTGGCTTTGGCTTTGCACATGGTGAGCTTAGGCTTGTGTGCGGCTGCTCGGCCATTGAAACACATTTCATGAAGCTCCCGACAAACAGTTATTGTGCTGACGTTGCTTCCAGAGGCAGTTTGGAACTCTGTCGTGAGTGTTGCAACCGAGGACAGATAATTTACACGCTTTGCGCTTCAGCGGTCTCATTCCGTGAGCTTGTGTGGCCTACCACTCCACGGCTGAGCCGTTGTTGCTCCTAGACGTTTCCACTCCACAATAACAGCACTTCAGTTGACTGGGGCAGCTCTATCTGGGCTGACATTTTATGAACTGACTTGTTGGAAAGGTGGCATCCTATGACGGTGCCACATTGAAAGTCAGTGAGCTCTTCAGTAATGCCATTTTATTTTTTATTTTTTATTTCACCTTTATTTAACCAGGTAGGCTAGTTGAGAACAAGTTCTCATTTGCAACTGCGACCTGGCCAAGATAAAGCATAGCAGTGTGAGCAGACAACAAAGAGTTACACATGGAGTAAACAATTAACAAGTCAATAACACAGTAGAAAACATTGTCTATATACAATGTGTGCAAAAGGCATGAGGAGGTAGGCAAATAATTACAATTTTGCAGATTAACACTGGAGTGATGAATGATCAGATGGTCATGTACAGGTAGAGATATTGGTGTGCAAAAGAGCAGAAAAGTAAATAAATAAAAACAGTATGGGGATGAGGTAGGTGAAAAAGGGTGGGCTATTTACCAATAGACTATGTACAGCTGCAGCGATCGGTTAGCTGCTCAGATAGCTGATGTTTGAAGTTGGTGAGGGAGATAAAAGTCTCCAACTTCAGCGATTTTTGCAATTCGTTCCAGTCACAGGCAGCAGAGTACTGGAACGAAAGGCAGCCAAATGAGGTGTTGGCTTTAGGGATGATCAGTGAGATACACCTGCTGGAGCGCTTGCTACGGATGGGTGTTGCCATCGTGACCAGTGAGCTGAGATAGGGCGGAGCTTTACCTAGCATGGACTTGTAGATGACCTGGAGCCAGTGGGTCTGGCGACGAATATGTAGCGAGGGCCAGCCGACTAGAGCATACAAGTCGCAGTGGTGGGTGGTATAAGGTGCTTTAGTGACAAAACGGATGGCACTGTGATAGACTGCATCCAGTTTGCTGAGTAGAGTGTTGGAAGCCATTTTGTAGATGACATCGCCGAAGTCGAGGATCGGTAGGATAGTCAGTTTTACTAGGGTAAGCTTGGCGGCGTGAGTGAAGGAGGCTTTGTTGCGGAATAGAAAGCCGACTCTTGATTTGATTTTCGATTGGAGATGTTTGATATGAGTCTGGAAGGAGAGTTTGCAGTCTAGCCAGACACCTAGGTACTTATAGACGTCCACATATTCTATGGTCAATGTTTTCCTATGGAGATTGCATGGCTGTATGCCTGATTTTATACACCTGTCAGCAAAGGGTGTGGCTGAAATAGCCAAATCCACTCATTTTTAAGGGTGTCCACATACTTTTGTATATATAGTGTAGGGGTTTCCATAATCTAAATAGCCTACTGGTAAAAAGTAGTCACAACCTGCAGGCGTGCTGCTTTCTCTCCATGGCTCAGCTGCAGTCTCTTCCAACCAGTGCTCTCAACATATACACACCCCCTCCGGCCCTTCCCATCAATCACTTACTCACTAACAGCCTGCTCACTGCCTGATAGCAGCAGGTCACAGTGAAATATATATTTTTTGAGAGAAATGCCATTGTGGCCACAGTGCAATTTAGAAGTAGCCCCGATATCATTTTTCAAAGTAGCCCAAGTTGCAGAAAACCACGGGCATGGCAACCCTGAATGAAGCAGAGATATTAGTCATATTTCTTTGGGATTGTGTTGGCAAATTGCATTCAATTTAAAGTGCATACACCGCCACCTACTGTACTGGAGTGTGAGCCCAACCTTGCTATCTCAAGTGTTTCTCTGCCGCTGCCACCACAACCTCTGTTTTCTGGGAGTTTCCATCCATTTCTGCAGTACAATTGACAACCATAGCTATGAATGCCTAGAAACCCACCTTACTGAAAGCACATATTCTTCCCAACACACTTGATTAGTCTCTGCCTACTCACCGGAATCCTCTCAGGATCCCTCACCCTGTACGCATCTTCCTCTACCACTCTCTCAGAGGTGGAAAAAGTACCAAATTGTAATACTTGTGCAAAAGTAAAGATACCGCAATAGAAAATTACTCAAGTAAAAGTCACCCAGTGTCGTGACGTTGTATTGATCCATGTGACGACTGCCGTTCGAATGATTAACTGTTTATAATTACGTGATTCAAATAATTAGGCAATTATTAACTCAGTAACCTGGGGCACCATGGGAAAGTTTGGTTTTATTGAGTTTCTATTTCCCAAATTAACTCAAAGAATATCAGAATATCGATTTTACAACAGTCGCCAATTCATTAATTTCCTCTACAGTCTCATCCTGAACATCGCATAATCCGGGAATCTGCACAAACCCGAGTCCCACTAAATAAGTCCGTACCACACCAATTGAGTTGATTATTTATTTACTAACAAGCTAAAATCCTCATATAAAAGATACACATACACAAACACACATTCTAGGCTATTGATTAGAACTTAGTACAATGAAACAGGTCCCTAGTGGGCCAACACAATATGACACGTGTTACACAAAATGGGGATTTAAAAAGAGAGCAAGAGAGAGAGAGAGCGAGAGCGAGAGCGAGAGAGTGCACAAGAGAATAGCACACTTGGGCACATTTGTAAACTATGCTAAGTTTAACCCTAACCTTGCCCCAAACTGCCACTCTTATGGGTCAGAATATAATGATGTAATTACGTGTCGAAGGTCTCCGATGGGGTATCTCCTTGTGGACCGAGTTCCGACTTCTCCTCCGATGGCAATACTTCTGTTGTTACTGGGTGTAACTCTGATAGTCCACACAATGTCGGCATCCTTTCTCTTAGTGGTCTGTTTCCTCGCCCTTGTTCTGAAAGGGGTTCTTCTGAGTACGGTCAGCTGTATAGCTCAGGGCTCCAGTGTAGGAATGAAAGCAGTGGAGACACACGATTCCTTGGAGAGTGGTAACCGGGTGGTCCTGCTTGAATTCACCCTTTTAGACACAGCTACTCATTTGTAGCATAGATTAAGACATTCCTTTGTCTTCTTCAACCTCATGTTGCATTTTGGGGTTTACAACTAATCGGACGTTGACTGCAGCTGGTGGCCACCTAGTCTGATATGTTAATTCTTAACTCACGTGTTTTATACCCTCGGGTCAGAAATGGGCATTTCCGCCTTTAGGGCAAGTTCTCTGGGCATAACTAGTTACGAGGCTAGGTCTGGATTTACATATTGTGAAAACTCTTCAAGTTACAATGTTTTTGTTAAAACGTCATCATTTAACTTTTAATAACATAACAAAAACGGCATTCATTTTCATATTTCATCTATTGTCATTACTACCATTTTGGCTGATGAAACATATTGTCCCACAGTCCATTTATTGCATGTTACTGTTCTGAGGTAGATTCTCCATAGGCCCATCATACATTCCCTTCCTCCACAGTGAGAGGACAAAGGGATTTTGTCTGCTGCCTTAAGATTTACAATGGGTGTGAGGTGTCATTAAAAAAAAGCACCTCCATACCTCTGGATCTCTCCCCTTCTGGCAGGTATGAGAGATGTCTCTTGTAGGAATGTGGTCCACTGTAACCTGACCCGAACAGGCCAGTCATGACACCAGTAAAATACTACTTGAGTATAAGCCTAAAAGTATTTGGTTTTAAATATACTTAAGAGCCTGCTTGGTGATAACATCCACTTCCTCATTCCCCTCTACTCCCACATGAGCTGGTACGCAGAGGAACATCACAAATACCCTGTCTAGCCACACCTCCTCCACCCACTCTGCAGCCCAGAGTATGGCCATCAACTCCATTGTGCAAACAGATAAATTATCAGTTGCTCTTTTTGTCACTGCCACCTTCGACTCAGGAACACTAAAAGCTGCACCTGTCCTCCCTGTTTTACGGTCCTTAGATCCATCTTTCATGTTAACAATTTCTCCTGTAATAACTCCCTTCACCCATTGCCGTCCAGCTTGATCCGGCATGCTACTATCCACCACACGTTTACATACCTGCTTGAGTTTGAGCACCTTTAGCAGACACGACCACTCCTACAAAAACCCACCAAAACCCTAGTCAACGGGATCATACTCACAGCCATGACTCCACCCTCTTCCTTAAATTTCACCAACACCTTATACTCCACTTCTCTCAGTACAACACTGTGAATCTGAACCTCCCTCATCACTCCTCTCCTCCAACAAGACCTGCAAAGGCTCCTCAGGCTTCCTCCTCGTCTTAACTTTTACTCTCACTACTCTACATCCACCTTTTTCCACTCCACCACTACACTCCATGCCGTCCTCCTCAACTCCTAACCCCCCTACCTTTTCATCCATCTCTGCTCCAGTCACAGCCCAGTGTTGCTCAAGCACCTCCACTGGATTTCACGCTCCAAAACAAAAACCAGGCAGCCTTGTGCATGATTACTCTCATTCGTCTTGCCTGAGCAGTGGGTTCACCTGAACCAATTCATGATCAGCTCGCCCACCACACAATAACACTTAGGAGATAAATGCCGACAGGCAAACAGAATGAGAGACAGAAAACACATTAGCTAGCTGGCAAAAATTTTACATATATGCTTGGTTGTTGTTGTTGTTGTTCTTCTTCTTCTTCTTCTTCTTCTTCTTCTTCTTCTTGATTGGGTTGGTGGATCCCATCCAACTTAAAGGTGCATACACTGTCACCTACTGCACTAAAGTGTGAGGCCAGTCACAGCCTACCTACACAATATTGTCTTCATTATTCATGTTCCTAAAAGAAGAAAACATGTGCACCACCAACTAACCCTACGCCTATATACCACGATTTCATTATAATATAAATCACCACCCCATTAACTCTTCTGTCGTAAAATCTCATACACACAGGTACTTCTCTGCATTTACCACCTACAATCAATAAAAACCCACTACCCCATTCCACTACTTTGACCCAATCTGCTCCTGCCCATGCCACCAGCCAGGGAGGACGGGACACCACCCCTCAACACACCCTGTAACTCTTCTTAATAAGTAAAATCTAGTACACCCAAATACTTCTCTGCAGTTGCCACCACAACATCTATTTTCTGTGATTTACTTTCCATTCCTGCGGTTCAATTGATAACCATTGCTCTGAACACTAAGAAGCCAACCTTACTGTAGCATAACTCACTGTTACCCTATCCCTCTGTACTGGCACAAATCTGTTACTTTACTGGGATCCTCTCAACATAAGCACCCCAACAATTGACACACACAACTTTATCCACCAAAACTACACAATCATCTGTGCCATGCCCTCCTGCACACTTCCCACATCTGGGAATCTCCCTCTTACACACTGCTGCGTCATTAGCATAAACATTGTACCTGAAACACCGTAATGGGTTCGGGACAAAAGCTCTCAAGGTATAACTGACACATCCTAACTTGTCTTTATCTGGTAAAAACTCTGTATCAAAACTTAGCAGTACAGACTGTGTCTTCTCTGTTTTACCACACTCTCCACCGGGTCTGTGTGTGTGTCTGTGTCGGTTGTTAAAAATAAGAGATTTGGAGCTTTACTGATCAGTTACCATACCAACTGTCATAGCCTTGGTGATTGGCTCATTTCAATGGGACGGTTTGGGGATGGGGAGCGGGAGCGGGGAGGAGGTAATGGGTAGACCTGTGATACACACCCTAACCTCATAAAAACTTCAGATGTGTGTGTGTGTGTGTGTGTTAATGTGTTCTGTGCTCACTCAGCTTGTGTGTTAAGTGAAGATAATCTTCAAAGCTCTTCCTATTATTACCCAGTGACTATATCCATCAGAATATGACAGAAGCCGACTCGTGGCCTGATTCCACCCGCCTAACTCTAATTATTCAGTCTAATTCTAAATTATATTTCTAATGTATTCTACACATGTGATTAACCCTGGTCACATCCTTCCCTGTCTAACAGTATGAGTGTTATTGTTCTGTTGTAGTTCTCAAATCAATAATAGGAACTGGAGATAGCTCTCTCAACCAGTCAGATATGTTGTAAAGCCCTTGTGTTGCCATGACAACCGGGTGTTGGTAAAATCAGTACTGCACCATGTGGCTCTTGTAAAGCAGGCAAGATTGAATTACAAGACAGGTATGTAACAACAGGAACATAAAGACATGGACAGGTTCTCTCTCTCTCTGTGTGTGTGTGTAGGGTTGGGGAATAACGAATTAGCCTACATGTACAGTACCAGTCAAAAGTTTGGACACACCTACACATTCAAGGATTTTTCTTTATTTTTACTATTTTCTACACTGTAGAATAATAGTGAAGACATCAAAACTATTAAATAACACATATGGAATCATCCAGTAACAAAATAAGTTTTAAACAAATGAAAATATGTTTTATATTTGAGACTCTTCAAAGTAGCCACCCTAAACCTTGATGACAGCTTTGCACACTCTTAGCATTCTCTCAACCAGCTTCACCTGGAATGCTTTTCCAACTGTCTTGAAGGAGTTCCATATATGCAGAGCACTTGTTGGCTGTTTTTCCTTCGCTCTGCGGTCCAACTCCTCCCGAACCATCTCAATTGGGTTGAGGTCGGGTGATTGTGAAGGCCAGGTCATCTAATGCAGCACTCCATCACACTCTTTCTTGGTCAAATAGCCCTTACACAGCCTGTAGGTGTGTTTTGGGTCATTGTCCTGTTGAAAAACAAATGATAGTGCCACAATGCAAACCAGATGGCATGGCGTATCGCTGCAGAATGCTTTGGTAGCCATGCTGGTCAAGTGTTCCTTGAATTATAAATCAATCACAGACAGTGTCACCAGCAAAACACCCCCACACCACCTCCTCCATGCTTCATGGTGGGAACCACACATCCAGAGATCATCCGTTCACCTCCTCTGCATCTCACAAAGACACAAGGTTGGAACCAAAAATCAAATATTTGGACAGATTTCCACCAGCCTAATGTCCATTGCTTGTTTCTTCTTGGCCCAAGCAAGTCTCTTCTTCTTATTGGTGTCCTTTAGTAGTGGTTTCTTTGCAGCAATTCGACCATGAAGGCCTGATTCACACAGTCTCCTCTGAACAGTTGATGTTGAGATGTGTCTTTTACTTGAACTCTGTGAATCATTTATTTGCGCTGCAATCTGAGGTGCAGTTAACTCTAAGTAATATGTCCTCTGCAGGTAACTATGGGTCTTCCTTTCTTGTGGCGGTCTTCATGAGAGCCAGTTTCATCATAGCGCTTGATGGTTTTTGCAACTGCACTTAAAGAAACTTTCAAAGTTCTTGACATTTTCCGGATTGACTGAAACATTTCAGAACAAATACTAGTCTAATAAGACATGGGAGAGATGACGAATTTTGGCAAATAGATTTATTCATAGACTAATACACTTGAAACAAATAGCCAAACCCGAAAACTGCAGACATTACTAGGCTAAACTGACAACAGAGTGAAGAGCAGAAATCTCAACTAGTAAGCAAGTCGCAGCAATGGAGAATTGAGTGTGTCAAACCGCCATAAAAAATCAAATGAAACGCAGCCTGACGTGATCATTGACAGCTGCCTTGAAGGACACAAATAAAAAATGCTTTCTGCAACTTAGATCAGTGACATTTAGGCTAAACTGACAACAGAGTGAAGAGCAGAAATCTCAACGATTCTGGCAGGGGGTAGATTTTTGGCACAACCCCCGGAACAAAAAGTGAGAGCAAGAAGGGGTGACCTGCAGAGCTCTGAGGTACCATGGGAAAAAAAATCACTTTATAATGAAGCATTGCATATCATCGCATTTGCGTAGTGGAATAGAGCAGTAGCCTAGAGTAGAGGCACTTACAGACGTTGCACACATGGGGAACATTTTTAATAGCCTAGGGTCCCGGGAAAAAAATGTGTGCTTTTATCAAAGCAGCACAAATGAGTGACACTGACAAACACAATCTGAGCTCAATAAAAACGATCATCAATAGCCTAGGCCTAGGTGTGTAGAGACACCCATATTGTAGGCTACAATATGAGGAGGAAATTACAGTCCTAAAAATGCCTGCCAGTTTCACTGACCACCCAATGATGCACAGCTAACTCATGCATTTGCGCCAAAGGTCCATCTCTCTCATTTATCTTATTTTGGTAGCCTACAGCATAAGGATTAGTCTTCTATTTTCAGCAGGAGCCATTTGCTTTCCAACCTGTGTTTTCCCGTGATTGTAGGCTATTTGAAATATTGCAAATGGCCTTTTTTTGTCTGCATGCAGTTCACTGACCGATTTGTCACAAGTTTCCTCCTGTAGGCTATGTCTTGTTGTTGGGCTACAGTCAATCCACAACTAGGCACATTTTTTTAAAGAAGCTATTGATCCTTTGTGGCTAAATTATAGGCCTTCGTACGGTGTAGTAGGCTATTCTGAATTATTTAATTTCTTTCAGAAGAGACAGCAGTAATCTAGTTCTATAACTTTGGCAAATTTATCAGGGGTACTGCAGCTCCTCCAGAATACGTTGCCCGGCTATGATTCTATAGGCCTAAGAAAATAAATGATGAAGTTCAACACTGGAGAGATGAGAGTTGCAGGCTCATGTCTATCAGAGCAAAGAGAGGGGGAGCGATCATATAAGGTGAATCTCATTCTAGTTCTGCGAGAGATACAGTTGAACTTCTCACACAGCCACGACCACGTGTTGGTCTCAAACATAGGCTTTGTTGTGCAAACCATAAGACCAGGCACAAATTAAGAGAAGAATTAAAAAAGACTCAACTCAAATGAACTCTGATCGCTTTTATTCGTATTTTGACAATACAAAAAGTGAAAATTATTTTTCATGCATGAGAGGTACCGGATCCGGCCAATCAAGTTCCGGAAATAAAACAGTCATAAAAGGAGAGGGACAGGATCTGGCTCAAATTAAACACTGTTGATAGGGCCTATCTACATTGGTACGAATCCCACTGCTGCTCTCACATTTAGCTATTTGCACCTTAGGCATTGTGGTTGTTGTGGATGGCTGTTCACAAGTGTATAGCCTATTTGTATTTTAACACAATAATGGTTGAATTCAAGAAGTTTAAGCTGCCTATCAATCATTGTTTTGCGAACAGTGGACAGCCAGTGAAAAACAGCACAGTTACAAGTTCGAGGGAGTTCCTACCTTCTAAACTCCTCCGTGGTATTGTGCTCCATACTGTCAAAATCAAGTTTATTGCTCAATCTAATTCGCACTGGGGGAAAAAATCCTTAGGCCTAAAGGACTCGCACACTTTTGATAAACTGTAGTTGCTACATCCATTTTTGCACTGATAAATGAATGATATACCTGTATACCCATTGATTCTTGAAGAATGTATCTTATAAATGCCTCATGAGCTTAGTTCAACTGCTCAACTTTGTTCACCCCATGGTAACTGAACATTTAAGCTTGTTTTTCCTCCAATGTTTGTAAACATTGTAAATGTAAACAAATACTGTATAGCCTCAAAACATGGTTATTAAAACAATAATTTTGATATCATTTGATATCCTTGCATCCATGGCTCTGTCTATTATATCTGACAGTGGTTACATATCTCCAGGCCCGTGCCTGGAGGTGTCTTCTGTAGACAAAAACAACAAAACACATTTTGCTTCAAAATTCATGAGGAGTCCTATGCCCTGAAGTCTGTGGATGAAACAAAATCGGTAAAAAACACGAGAAGTTTTACTAATCTCTCTCTCTAAAAAAAAGTTTCCATACTTTAATTAAAGGGGAGATCAACCTGAACTGTTATAGGCCTATTTCTATTTTGCCCTGTTTATCAAAAGTGTTGGATCAACTGACTGGCTTTGTCACGGCCTGACCTTAGTTCCTTTTTTAAGTCTCTGTTTTAGTTTGGTCAGGGCGTGAGTTGGGGTGGGCATTCTATGTTTTGTAATCTAGGTTTTTCTATTTCTGTGTTTGGCCTGGTATGGTTCCCAATCAGAGGCAGCTGTCGATCGTTGTCTCTGATTGAGAATCATACTTAGGCAGCCTGTTTTTCCACTATTATTTGTGGGTAGTTGTTTTATTTATTTTTTATTATTTTTTCACCTTTATTTAACCAGGTAGGCTAGTTGAGAACAAGTTCTCATTTGCAACTGCGACCTGGCCAAGATAAAGCATAGCAGTGTGAGCAGACAACAAAGAGTTACACATGGAGTAAACAATTAACAAGTCAATAACACAGTAGAAACCAAAGGGGGAGTCTATATACAATGTGTGCAAAAGGCATGAGGAGGTAGGCAAATAATTACAATTTTGCAGATTAACACTGGAGTGATGAATGATCAGATGGTCATGTACCATGTACAGGTAGAGATATTGGTGTGCAAAAGAGCAGAAAAGTAAATAAATAAAAACAGTATGGGGATGAGGTAGGTGAGAAAGGGTGGGCTATTTACCAATAGACTATGTACAGCTGCAGCGATCGGTTAGCCGCTCAGATAGCTGATGTTTGAAGTTGGTGAGGGAGATAAAAGTCTCCAACTTCAGCGATTTTTGCAATTTGTTCCAGTCACAGGCAGCAGAGTACTGGAATGAAAGGCGGCCAAATGAGGTGTTGGCTTTAGGGATGATCAGTGAGATACACCTGCTGGAGCGCGTGCTACGGATGGGTGTTGCCATCGTGACCAGTGAGCTGAGATAAGGCGGAGCTTTACCTAGCATGGACTTGTAGATGACCTGGAGCCAGTGGGTCTGGCGACGAATATGTAGCGAGGGCCAGCCGACTAGAGCATACAAGTCGCAGTGGTGGGTGGTATAAGGTGCTTTAGTGACGAAACGGATGGCACTGTGATAGACTGCATCCAGTTTGCTGAGTAGAGTGTTGGAAGCCATTTTGTAGATGACATCGCCGAAGTCGAGGATCGGTAGGATAGTCAGTTTTACTAGGGTAAGCTTGGCGGCGTGAGTGAAGGAGGCTTTGTTGCGGAATAGAAAGCCGACTCTTGATTTGATTTTCGATTGGAGATGTTTGATATGAGTCTGGAAGGAGAGTTTGCAGTCTAGCCAGACACCTAGGTGCTTATAGACGTCCACATATTCTAGGTCGGAACCATCCAGGGTGGTGATGCTAGTCGGGCATGCGGGTGCAGGCAGCGACCGGTTGAAAAGCATGCATTTAGTTTTACTAGCGTTTAAGAGCAGTTGGAGGCCACGGAAGGAGTGTTGTATGGCATTGAAGCTTGTTTGGAGGTTAGATAGCACAGTGTCCAAAGACGGGCCGAAGGTATATAGAATGGTGTCGTCTGCGTAGAGGTGGATCAGGGAATCGCCCGCAGCAAGAGCAACATCATTGATATACACAGAGAAAAGAGTCGGCCCGAGAATTGAACCCTGTGGCACCCCCATAGAGACTGCCAGAGGACCAGACAGCATGCCCTCCGATTTGACGCACTGAACTCTGTCTGCAAAGTAATTGGTGAACCAGGCAAGGCAGTCATCCGAAAAACCGAGGCTCCTGAGTCTGCCGATAAGAATATGGTGATTGACAGAGTCGAAAGCCTTGGCAAGGTCGATGAAGACGGCTGCACAGTACTGTCTTTTATCGATGGCGGTTATGATATCGTTGAGTACCTTGAGTGTGGCTGAGGTGCACCCATGACCGGCTCGGAAACCAGATTGCACAGCGGAGAAGGTGCGGTGGGATTCGAGATGGTCAGTGACCTGTTTGTTGACTTGGCTTTCGAAGACCTTAGATAGGCAGGGCAGGATGGATATAGGTCTGTAACAGTTTGGGTCCAGGGTGTCTCCCCCTTTGAAGAGGGGGATGACTGCGGCAGCTTTCCAATCCTTGGGGATCTCAGACGATATGAAAGAGAGGTTGAACAGGCTGGTAATAGGGGTTGCGACAATGGTGGCAGATAGTTTCAGAAATAGAGGGTCCAGATTGTCAAGCCCAGCTGATTTGTACGGGTCCAGGTTTTCAGCTCTTTCAGAACATCTGCTATCTGGATTTGGTTATGTCTCTGTATCCTTACTAGACAGAACTGTTTCAGTCGTGGTCATTTGCTTTTGTTGTTTTCATCATCCAGTGCTCAGTTTCTTTATTAAATGTACCATGGACGCTTACCACGCTGCGTTTTGGTCCGATCTTTCATACGTCAGAAGAGGAGGAGAACCGTTACAGACTTTCTTCATGTCTATAGTATTCTCTCTGGTATGGAATCTGGTTTCCGCTCAGGTTATGGATGTGTCACGGCAACCTGAAAGGTCCTAAATGATGTCACCATTGCCCTTGATTTTAAGCAATGTTGTGCTGCTATTTTTATTGACTTGGCCAAAGCTTTTGATACGGTAAATCATTCCATTCTTGTGGGCCGGCTAAGGAGTATTGGTGTCTCTGAGGGGTCTTTGGCCTGGTTTTCTATCTACCTCTTTCAAAGAGTGCAGTGTATAAAGTCAGAAAATCTGTTGTCTGCCTGTCACCAAAGGAGTACCCCAAGGCTCAATCCTAGGCCAAACACTCTTCTCAATTTACATCAACAACATAGCTCAGGCAGTAGGAAGTTCTCTCATCCATTTATATGCAGATTATACAGTCTTGTACTTAGCTGGCCCCTCCCCAGATGTTTTGTTAAACGCTCTACAACAAAGCTTTCTTAGTGTCCAACAAGCGTTCTCTGCCCTCAACCTTGTTTTGAACACCCCAAAAACAAAGGTCATGTGGTTTGGTGAGAAGAATGCCCCTCTCCCCACCGGTGTGATTAATACCTCTGAGGGTTTAGAGCTTGAGGTAGTCACCTCATACAAGTACTTGGGAGTATGGCTAGATGGTACACTGTCCTTCTCTCAGCACATATCAAAGCTGCAGGCTAAAGTTAAATCTAGACTTGGTTTCACACCTCTTTCACCCCAGCTGCCAAACTAACCCTGATTCAGATGACCATCCAACCCATGCTAGATTACGGAGATATAATTTATAGATCAACAGGTAAGGGTGATCTCGAGTGGCTAGATGTTCTTTATCATTCGGCCATCAGATTTACCACCAATGCTCCTTATAGTACACATCACTGCACTCTGTACTCCTCTGTACACTGGTCATCTCTGTATACCTGTTGCAATACCCACTGGTTGATGCTTATTTATAAAACCCTCTTCGGCCTCACTATCTGAGATACCTACTGCAGACCTCATACTCCACATGGAATACTCATTCTGTCAGTCACATTCTGTTAAAGGTCCCCATAGCACACACTTCCCTGGGTCACTCGACTTTTCAGTTTGCTGCAGCTAGTGACTGGAACGAGTTGTTATGTTGTGTTGCTACTGTACCATGCTGTGTTGTCATGTGTTGCTGCCATGCTATGTTGTTGTCTTACGTCTCTCTTTATGTAGTGTTGGGGTATGTCTCTTGTCGTGATGTGTGCTTTGTCCTATATTTTTATTTTATTTTTAATCCCAGCCACCATCCCCGCAGGAGGCCTTTTGCATTTTGGTAGGCCGTCATTGTAACTAAGAATTTGTACTTAATTAACTGACTTGCCTAGTTAAATAAAGTTTCAATAAAATACAAATAAATAAATAAATAACCAAAACACAGGAGGTTGGTGGCACCTTAACTGGGGAGAACGGGCTCGTGGTAATGGCTGGAGCGGAATAGGTGGAATGTTATCAAAAACATCAAACAGATGGTTTCCATGTGTTTGATGCCATTCCATTCGCACCGTTCCAGTAATTATTATGAACCATTCTTTCCCTCAGCAGCCTCTACTGACAAAAAGGATTATATTGCTTGTTATCACTTGCTTCATGTGTGGAACCAATGATGTATATAAACCCTAGATGACTTTCAGGGGCGCTGTATTAAAGCCACCACGCAGCCATTTTGGTACTTCTACTCCATTGTAAAAATGCATTTATTAATGTCTACATTACTTTTTGGCAAGTACATTCTATTACAGATGCCTTATTAATGCATACTTTTAAATTATGTTTTGTGAACTAAATATATACACTACCGTTCAAAAGTTTGGAGTCACTTAGAAATGTCCTTGTTTTTTAAAGAAAAGCTAAATTTTTGTCCATTATAATAACATCAAATTGATCAGAAATATAGTGTAGACATTGGTAATGTTGTAAATTACTATTGTAGCTGGAAACGGCATATTTTTTCATGGAATATCTACATAGGCGTACAGAGGCCCATTATCAGTAACCATCACTCCTGTGTCCCAACAGCATGCTGTGTTAGCTAATCTAAGTTTATAATTTTAACCTCTAGTGACTCCCCATCCCGCATGAGGGAGCGTAATCATCGACTGACACTAATTAGCATAACGCAACGGACATAAATATTCCTAGAAAATATTCCTATTCATGAAAATCACAAGTGAAATATATTGAGACACAGCTTAGCCTTTTGTTAATCACCCTGTCATCTCAGATTTTGAAAATATGTTTTACAGCCAAAGCTAGACAAGAATTTGTGTAAGTTTATCGATAGCCTAGCATAGCATTTTGTCCAGCTAGCAGCAGGTAACTTGGTCATTGAAATCAGAAAAGCAATCAAATTAAATAGTTTACCTTTGATGAGCTTCGGATGTTTTCACTCACGAGACTCCCAGTTAGATAGCCAATGTTCCTTTTTTCCAAAAATATTATTTTTGTAGGCGAAATAGCTCCATTTGTTCTTCACGTTTGGCTGAGAAATCGCCCGGAAATTGCAGTCACGAAAACGCCTAAAAATATTCAAAATTGTCTCCATAATATCGACAAGAAACATGGCAAACGTTGTTTATAATCAATCCACAAGGTGTTTTTCAAATATCTATTCGATAATATATCCACCAGGACAATTAGGTTTTCAGTAGGACCGATTGGAATAATGGCTACCTCTGTATTTTACGCGAGAATCACTCTGGGAGCATCAGGTGACCACTTGCGCAATGTAGCCTCTTACGGGTATTCTTCAACATAAATGCGTAAAACTACGTCACAATGCTGTAGACACCTTGGGGAATACGGAGAAAAAGTAATCTAGTTGATAGCCCATTCACTGCTCAATAGGGACACATTGGAACGCAGCTCTTTCAGAACATGAGGCACTTCCGGATTGGATTTTTCTCAGGGTTTCGCCTGCAACATCAGTTCTGTTATACTCACAGACAATATTTTTTAGAGTGTTTTCTATCCTAAGCTGTCAATTATATGCATATTCTAGCATCTTGTCCTGACAAAATATCCCGTTTACTACGGGAATGTTATTTTTCCAAAAATGAAAATACTGCCCCCTAGTCACAAAAATTAAAAGGAAAGAAAACCCTTTTGCAATTATGTTAGCACAGCTGAAAACTGTTGTCCTGATTAAAAAAGAAGGGCCAGATGTATACAGAATGGTGTCGTCTGCGAAGAGGTGGATCAGAGAATCACCAGCAGCAAGAGCGACATCATTGATATATGCAGAGAAAAGAAACGGCCCAAGAATTGAACCCTGTGGCGGCGAGGCAAGACTATTGAGTCTGTCGTCCAAAAATGCGGTGATTGACAGAGTCAAAAGCCTTGGCCAGGTCATGAAGACAGCTGCACAGTACTGTCTTTTATCGATTGCGGTTATTATATCGTTTAGGACCTTGAGCGTGGCTGAGGTGCACACATGACCAGCTCGGAAACCAGACTGCATAGTGGAGACAATACAGTGGGATTCGAAATGGTCGGTGATCTGTTTGTTAACTATAATATTTGCTTTGTAGGTCTGTAATTTGTGTACTATTTTGATTTCAATAAAACATACCTTACATTAATTGATGAATATCTAAAAATATAAACATGAATATCGAAAATATACAATTTTTGATTTGGCTTATTTTTCCATATGTACACTGCATTTAGAAAATATTTAGACACTGACTTTTTCCATATTTTGTTAGGTTATAGCCTTATTCTATAGTGGATTTTTTTTAAATCCCCTCATCAATCTACACACAATACCCCATAATGACAAAGTGAAAACAGGTATTTAGAAATGTCTTCAAAAAACATAAATACCTTATTTACATCACTATTCAGACCCTTTGCTATGAGACTCGAAATTGAGCTCAGGTGCATCCTGTTTCCTTTGATCATCCTTGAGGAGTTTCTACAACTTGATTGGAGTCCACCTGCGGGTAAATTCAATTGATTGGACATGATTTGGAAAGGCACACACCTGTCTACAGTCGTGGCCAAAAGTTTTGAGAATGACACAAATATTAATTTTCACAAAGTCTGCTGCTTCAGTGTCTTTAGATATTTTTGTCAGATGTTACTATGGAAAACTGAAGTATAATTACAAGCATTTCATAAGTGTCAAAGGCTTTTATTGACAATTACATGAAGTTGATGCAGAGTCAATATTTGCAGGACTTCTGCAATCGGCCCTGACATGCTGTCAATTAACTTCTGGGCCACATCCTGACTGATAGTAGCCCATTCTTGCATAATCAATGCTTGGAGTTTGTCAGAATTTGTGGGTTTTTGTTTGTCCACCCGCCTCTTGAGGATTGACCACAAGTTCTCAATAGGATTAAGGTCTGGGGAGTTTCCTGGTCATGGACCCAAAATATCGACGTTTTGTTCCCCAAGCCACTTAGTTATCACTTTTGCCTTATGGTAAGGTGCTCCATCATGCTGGAAAAGGCATTGTTCGTCACCAAACTGTTCCTGGATGGTTGGGAGAAGTTGCTCTCAGAGGATGTGTTGGTACCATTCTTTATTCATGGCTGTGTTCTTAGGCAAACTTGTGAGTGAGCCCACTCCCTTGGCTGAGAAGCAACCCCACACATGAATGGTCTCAGGATGCTTTACTGTTGGCATGACACAGGACTGATGGTAGCACTCACCTTGTCTTCTCCGGACAAGCTTTTTTCCAGATGCCCCAAACAATCGGAAATGGGATTCATCAGAGAAAATGACTTTACCCCAGTCTTCAGCAGTCCAATCCCTGTACCTTTTGCAGAATATCAGTCTGTCCCTGATGTTTTCCCTGGAGAGAAGTGGCTTCTTTGTTGCCCTTCTTGACACCAGGCCATCCTCCAAAAGTCTTTGCCTCACTGTGCGTGCAGATGCACCACACCTGCCTGCTGCCATTCCTGAGGAAGCTCTGTACTGGTGGTGCCCCGATCCCACAGCTGAATTAACTTTAGGAGACGGTCCTGGCGCTAGCTGTACTTTCTTGGGCGCCCTGAAGTCTTCTTCACAACAATTGAACCGCTCTCCTTGAAGTTCTTGATGATCCGATAAATTGTTGATTTAGGTGCAATATCTTTGCCTGTGAAGCCCTTTTTGTGCAAAGCAATGATGACGGCATGTGTTTCCTTGCAGGTAACCATTGATGACAGAGGAAGAACAATGATTCCAAGCACCACCCTCCTTTTGAAGCTTCCAGTCTGTTATTCAAACTCAATCAGCATGACAGAGTGATCTCCAGCCTTGTCCTCGTCAACACTCACACCTGTGTTAATGAGAGAATCACTGACATGATGTCAGCTGGTCCTTTTGTGGCAGGGCTGAAATGCAGTGGAAATGTTTTGGGGGGATTCAGTTCATTTGCATGGCAAAGAAGGACTTTGCAATTCATCTGATCACTCTTCATAACATTCTGGAGTATATGCAAATTGCCATCATACAAACTGAGGCAGCAGACTTTGTGAAAATGTATATTTGTGTCATTCTCAAAACTTTTGGTCACGACTGTATATAAGGTCCCACAGTTGACAGTGTACGTCAGAGCAAAAATCAAGCCATGAGGTTGAAGGAATTGTCCATAGAGCGTTGAGACAGGATTGTGTTGAGGCAGAGATCTGGGGAAGGGTACCAAAACATTTCTACAGCATTGAAGGTCCCCAAGAACACAGTGGCTTCCATTATTCCTAAATGGAAGAAGTTTGGAATGGGCAGACCTGGCCGCCCGGCCAAACTGAGCAATCGGGGGAGTAGGACCTTAGTCAGGGAGGTGACCAAGAACCCGATGGTCACTCTGACAGAGCGCTAGAGTTCCTCTGTGGAGATGGGAGAAACTTCCAAAAGGACAACCATCTCTGAAGAACTCCACCAATCAGGCCTTTAAGGTAGAGTGGCCAGACAGAAGCCACTCCTCAGTACAAGGCACATGACAGAGTTTTCCAAAAGGCACCTAAAGACTCTCCGTCCATGAGAAACAAGATTCTCTGGTCTGATGAAGCCAAGATTGAACTCTTTGCCCTGAAGTGTCACATCTGGAGGAAACCTGGCACCATCCCTACAGTGAAGCATGGTGGTGGCAGTATCATGCTGTGGGGATGTCTTTCAACAGCAGAGACTGGCAGACTAGCCAGGATCAAGAGAAAGATCAATGGAACAAAGTACAGAGAGATCCTTGCTGAAAATCTGCACCAGAGTGCTCAGGACCTCAGATTGGGCTGAAGGTTCTCCTTCAAACAGGAAGGCGCAGCCAAGACAACGCAGAAGTGGCTTCGGGACAAGTCTCTGAATGTCCTTGAGTGGCCCAGCCAGAGCCCGGACTTGAACCCAATTGAAAATCTCTGGAGAGACCTGAAAATAGCTGTGCAGCGACGCTCCCCATCCAGCCTTATAGAGCTTGAGAGGATCTGCAGAAAATAATGGGAGAAGCTCCCTAAATACAGGTGTCCCAAGATTGTAGCATCATACCCAAGAAGACTCGAGGCTGTAATCGCTGCCAAAGGTGCTTCATTCAACAAAGTACTGAGTAAAAGTTCTGAATACTTATGTAAATGTGATTTTTCAGAATTTTCTTTTCAAAAACGTGTTTTTGCTTTGATGTTACGTGGTATTGTGTCTAGATTGATGAGGATTTTTTTAATCCATTTGAAAATTTGGCTGTAATGTAACAAAATGTGGAAGAAGTCAAGGGATCTGAATACTTTCAAATATACTCTATAGCCATATCAAAGTTCCAGAGTGGCATCTTTGTTAGTTTTAGAGTTCTGTCTGTGTCAGGAAAGTGGGGATATTATAGGATGGCAGGCAGCAGCCAGTAATGGGCTGTGTGTGCGTGCGTGCGTGCGTGCCAGTAATGGGTTGTTAAAAATAAGAGATTTGGAGCTTTACCGATCCGTTACCATACCAACTGCTTTATCCGTGGGGATTGTTTCATTTCGATGGTTTGGGGAAGGGGAGTGTGAGCAGAGGACGGAGGGAGGGGGGATTGGAGCCAGAGCCTCTGGGTAGAACTGTGACACACACCCTACAACAACACCATCAAACCTCATAAAAGCTTCAGATATGTGTGTGTGTGTGTGTGTGTGTGTGTGTGTGTGTGTGTGTGTGTGTGTGTGTGTGTGTGTGTGTGTGTGTGTGTGTGTGTGTGTGTGTGTGTGTGTGTGTGTGTGTGTGTGTGTGTGTGTGTGTGTGTGTGTGTGTGTGTGTGTGTGTGTGTTAAGTGAAGCTAATCTTCAAAGCTCTTCCTTTTATTACCCGGTAACTATATCCACCAGAATATGAAATAAGCCTACTCGTGACCTGATTTTACCCACCTAACTTTAATTCTACAGTCTAATTCTAAAATATAAATAAAATGACATATTCTACACAGGTGATTAACCCTGGTCACATCCTTCCCTGTCTAACACTATGAGTGTTATCGTTCGGTTTTATAATCTCAAATTAACAATAGGAACTGGCGATAGATCCGTCAACCACTCAGACGTGAAGTAAAGGATGTGTTGCCGTGACAACCGGGCATTTGTTAAATCAGCACTGCAACTTGTGGCTTTTGTGCAGCAGGTACAGTTGAAGTCGGAAGTTGACATGCACCCTAGCCAATTACATTTAAACTCCGTTTTTCACAATTCCTGACATTTAATCCAGAAAAGTAGTAGAGAGAATTATTTATTTCAGCTTGTATTTCTTCCATCACATTCCCAGAGGGTCAGAAGTTTATATACACTCAATTAGTATTTGGTAGCATTGTCTTTAAATTGTTTAACTTGGGTCAAACGTTTTGGGTAGCCTTTCACAAGCTTCCCACAATAAGTTGGTTGAATTGTGGCCCATTCCCCCTGACAGAGCTGGTGTAACTGAGTCAGGTTTGTAGGCCTCCTTGCTCGCACACGCTTTTTCAGTTCTGCCCACAAATCTTCTATAGGATTGAGGTCCATTTCTAAACGTAACCACGTACACACGTAATAGGAGCCACATGTAAAACGCCCCTTGTGGACATTAGGCAAATTGCAACATCACTTAGCCTGAATTTAAACAACTCTCCCCCTTCCCTCCCCCACCCCATACAATAGATTACAGTACCAGTAATTACAGTAATGGCATTGGTACCAGGAAACTCTTTTGTTTAAGGTAGCTTAGTGGCAGCCAATTACCTGTAAGTGAGTGTAAAACAATGGTAATCATGATAATATTTCCCAGCATTCACTACTTGAGGTTGATTTTTAATATCTGTTATTTTGCATGTACGTGGATTAATCTTAAGCTACACAAATGTAAATAGCATACATGTTTCAAAACTAATCAAAGCAGTTCGATTTTTTTGTTAGTGAAATGGTTGTTTCAGTTTAAATGGTTTAGTCACCTCACAATGTTTCCAACCCTGATAGTCATGTTGAGTGCAGGTCGCAGCTGAATAAAAACATCAAAATGTGGGATATCATAACTCTTTCTGGATTCCAATAGGAACCACACATCACTTTGCAAGCCAGCATAATGTGACTTTCAGGTAGGGTTGCAAAATTCTGGTAACTTGACCAAAATTCCAAAGTTTTTCCAGAAATCCTGGTTTGAAGTTTTATGGAAACAGAAGCAGGCTAAAAGGTCAGTTTTTGTTTTATTTTTATGTGTGAGTTTTGGGAAAGTCAACTGAATTTTGCAACCGTACTTGCAGGCCTGGGGCCTCGTTTATAACTGTTGAGTACATTTCACACTAAATATCTGCATGCGCCATTTCTGACAAGACAGTGCATGTTAAAAACTTGGCACAGGCCATACATACGCATGTTCCAGTTTTAAATCAGACCCATCTTGAAACTGTGCATGCATGAACGAGCAAAATAGCCTAGTTTAAATAATAGCCTAGCTATTAGGCCCAATTAAATGAGAGATCCGCATGGTAATTTGTTGTAGGCTAAAGTTTTTTTGGGAATATGAAACCATCATGGCCAGAAATATGATATATATATATAATATATTCAAATATGTATAAATATAACATTATGCCAGTGGTGTAAAGTGCTTAAATAAAAAAAATACTTGAAAGTACTACTTAAGCAGTTTTTTTGGGGGTATCTGTACCTTTACTTTACTATTTATATTTTTGACAACATTTATTACATTCCTAAAGAAAATTATGTACTTTTTACTCCATACATTTCCCTGACACCCAAAAGTGCTCGTCACAATTTTGAATGCTTAGCAGATGGAAGACAGGAAAACGGTCCAATTTACACATCAAGATAATATCCCTGGTCATCCCTACTGCCTCTGATCTGGCGGACTCACTAAACACAAATGCTTCGTTTGTTAATTAGGTTTGAGTGTTGGAGCGTGCCCCTGGCTATTCGTAAAAAAGGAATTAAAGTGAAAATGGTGCCGTCTGGTTTGCTTTATATAATGAATCTGAAAAGATTTATACTTTTACTTATCATACTTCAGTGCATTTTAGCAATTGCATTTACTTTTGATACTTAAGTATATTTAAAACCAAATACTTTTACTGAAGTAGTATTTTACTGTGTGACTTTCACTTGAGTCATTTTAAGATGTCTTTCTAAGGTATCTTTCTTTTTACCCAAGAATGACAACTGGGTACTTTTCCCACAACTGCATTATGCTGGCTTGCCAGGTGATGTGTGATTCCTATTAGAATCCAGCCAGTGTGGGGATGTCTAACTTTCTGATATTTTTATCACCTGTAACCTGTTTTCAAAATGTCAGGTTAGAAAGAATAAGTTAAACCATGTAAATTGGACCAACCCTTTCAGTAGTGGGTGCAAGAAGTCCAAATAATATACTGTCTTGTTATTTGTACTTGATTAGCATAAGATTAATGAATCAATCAATCAATCAATGTACATGCAAAAACATAGATGTTGAATCAAACTATTTAAAAAAAAAAATCAACCTACAATATAGCAAACTGGAAAATATGATAATGATGGGTGTGGTTTTGTTTCAAAGTGATGCCTGTGAGTTTCAGGCCCTATATTAGGGTCAAACTAGGCCTTGGAAATAAGGCCTTACATAAATATGTGTGGTATTGTGTTCAAATGTTTTTTGTAACATTCATTATCTCATGTGGCAAAGTCGACAAGACAAATATGGATGACTGCAACGATGACAAAACTAATAAATACAGTCATGGGTAGTAACTCTGCAATTTACTCTAAAGGCAAGGCACCCTGGGAAATATTTGAATAAGGCTTTACACTGAGCAGTGTGTTCATTTAACACTGATCCGGTGTATACAGTATATGAGTCCACAGACTCCACACTTTCACTTTCACACTTTTTGTTTTAAAACTCTCAGTGTTATATGTTTTTTTATTTAACACTGGACAATTAAAGTGGGCCTAATAGTCCAGAGGCCAAAAAGACTAGAAAATATGAATCCTCATACAACCACTCCGTAGAGTGGTAGCAGGACAACTGCGCAAGACAAAGAGACAATTACTTTTCCTTCAATTTATACTCATCTGAAGGTGTGACTTTTTCAAACCAAAACTGACCAATCAGACCATTCCCAGTTAGAGTAACATCAAACTAGCCCAATCGCCACACGGGTCACAGCATCCAAAGGTTTGTATGGGGGTTGAGACCAACGCAGATGAGGCAGAACTCCTATGGACAATAACACCTCTCGCATACGGTTGTTAGAGCTCACTTTGAACACATTCAAATGACCACAGAGATATATTAAACGTATAGATGGCATCAAAGTTATCTTCAGATAACAAGGTTCAGATAGATACCAAGCATGGATGCAAGAGTATTACTCTAACACACATTCCAGTAGTCAATTTCTGGATTAGTGGGAAATGACTAATCAGATGAGGGAGTGTGATGAGGCGTATGCCGACCGGTTTGCAGGGGCAGACGAGAGACCTGCAATTCTTTAATCTAGTAACCACATTAATGATGTGGTTATTTAGTAGTTATAATAAAACTAGGGCCGCTACAATAATTCATCGAGTTAATGGCATTAGTTAATCGTGATTTTAGAATTTGTTCAAATTTGCCATTTAAAAAGCAGTGCATTGAGATATAGGCATACTATGTTTTGATTGTAAGGGGGAAAAAGCCCTAAATAATCTGTATCAGAATGTTTTTAATGGCATTTTCATCGTAAACATCGTAAACAACACGCATGCGCGCACGCACACACACACACACACACACACACACACACACACACACACACACACACACACACACACACACACACACACACACACACACACGCACACACACACCAGTACGGTTAAAGCTTCAGGCATTCTAAATGAGTGTTCTCCCAGTTTCTGAAAAAAAAAGAGCTGTCTCTATGGATACAAAGAACAAAGAGATTTTAAACCTGTCCAACAATGTTATGAATTCCACAGACGTCAAAACAACAGATCAGCCAGGTTTGATTTCATGCAAAATGTATGACAGCAATTAGATCTAACCTACATTATGCTACTTATCCATGTTCTTCAACATGAACAAGCCGCTACTACTACAATTGGAATAATTTGCCTAAATCTTTTGACCTGAGAACTACAACAAAAACAGTAGCTAAATGCAATGGATGTCCTGTTCAGATTAAAATAATTGTGGGAAGTTGAATCATGGCATTGTAAACATTATTTTGGTTACTATGCAGTGCATTTTCTGTCCCCAGGAAATATCAGTTCTTATTTAGTGTAAAATTTGAATTCCAAAAGGATTTAAATATAAAAGGTCAGGTGTCCTTTACCTTAAAAACACCCAAAAATGGATCCTGAAATGGAATTTTATGCATTATAAACACTTTTTAAAACACACATACATTTCCACCCTGTGACATTAAATTATGAACAAATGAAATTAGAAAAAAAGTTATCAAATGTTAAATTGTGCTTAGAGAAGTTAAAATCGAGTTCAGGTGTTCACCATTGTGCTAGCTCAATCTTGCTCACTCACAGAGCTATGGCTAATTTAGGCTCAAAATGTCCACCTTGTTAGATTCTACCTTGTTAGGATTATGCACGTTACAAATTGGAAATGCGCCCAAAACATTTACCAATATGTTGGTTGAAAGAAGCTGGTTGAGAGAATGCCAAGAGTGTGCCAAGCTGTCATCAAGGCAAAGGGTGGCTACATTGAAGAATATAAAATATAAAATATATTTTGATTTGTTGAACACTTTTTAGGTCACTACCTGATTCCATGTGTGTTATTTCATAGTTTTGATGTCTTCACTATTATTATACAATGTAGAAAATATTACAAATAAAGAAAAACCCTTGAATGAGTAGGCGTGTCCAAACTTTTGAATGGTACTGTATATACTGTATATATACTTTTTTCCCCAAAAGTTTTGAGGTCCAAATGGTAGCTCACTAGTCCTAACTACACGCCAACTAGCTAGCGTTATGCAATACATATAGCTAGTTAGATACAAACAAGTGTTTGTGACTTACCAGGGATGAAGTGCTTTGAACACACAAAAATGTATCGCGTAACCAGAGCCTAAAGCATTCCATCATCATCGCAGCGTAATAGCCTGAAATTATGTTCGCTTAACCTGATCCTTGGGCAGTTGATAAAACTTCATTTGGTGGTCTTTTTTCCTACTATTATTTAAACAAAATGGTACTCAACAGCTTTTCAGCATCTTAAAAGCAGGGTAGGTTAGCTAGTTGAAGAAAGTCTATTGGAATCGGCTCTTGATGTACATTCCATAAGACAGTCTATCTGCTCATGCTAACATTTTTACGTGTTAAATGAAAGTGTTTTTAGGTATGATGTAGTTTGTTGATTAAGACGACATGGAAGTATGTTGTACTCGGTATAAACAGTCATACGAAAATGACTCACCTTTTAGCCAGGTAAATTTCTATGGCAAATAATCCATCAAAACTAACCTGCTCAGGGGCAGGCTAACTCCACTTACCCTGAATGTAATGGCTGAGCCACTAGTTGAGGACCAATGAAATCAGATTCCCTCCCTCTTGCAATGATTGAGTTATCATCCCCTTCATTTGAGGAGACGATTGATTAAATGTTTTATTAATCTAATGTTTTTTGCGTGTTCAAAAATAGTAATGTTAAAATATATCACATTACACATTTAGTAATGACAATGCATCTTAAACTTCACACACAGTAACACTTTTGGATGAGTTAATACAATGATTTAGTTGATGGGAGTGGGGGAAAAAGCACAGCAAAGTCAACATTAACCATTTGTATTTTTATTGTCTGAAGAAATTGCTGTTACAATATGTTCTTGTTGCCATCTGATGCACATTCAAATGGCATAAAAAATCAACACTGCAAAGCGCTCACTGTCCTCTGCCGTGCCCTGATTCTATTACTGCTGATGATACAGTATCTGGAAATGTGCATGTACAACCTGGCCCGTCTACTATTGCTATTCCCAATTCTGACTTGTGCTCTCGTAACAACCTGGGTTTTCTGCACATTAACACTAGAAGCTTATTACCTAAAATGTATCAATTGAAAGTGTGGGTTCACAGCTCCAATCCAGATGTGTTGGTCATTACTGAGACATGATTAAGAAAGAGTGTTCTGAACACTGATGTTAACCTTTCTGGTTATAACCTTTTTCGGCAAGACCGATCTTCCAAAGGTGGTGGAGTGGCACTCTTTACGAGGGAACTCCTTCAGTGCAGTTGTCTACACCAATTCTGTCCCCCAAAAATTTTATTAGCTGGTTTTAAGCATTAAGCTTTCAAATAGCTCTTTGTTGACAGATGCATCGTCCACCATCAGCACTGGCCTGTACCCTACCTGCCCTATGTTCTCTCCTGGCCCCTTACACTAAGTCTGAATTCTCCTGCTAGGTGACCTAAACTGGGACTCCCTAAATCTCTCTCAGATTTTTACCAATCGAAGGTATGACTCGAAATACCCAGAAAAGGCTACTCTCTTTGATGTTATCCTCACAAATAATCCTGACAGTCTGATGTTTTGTGCAATGACCTTAGTGATCACTGTTTTACGACCTGTGTTCGTAATGGCTGCTCAATTACACGACCTGTCCTAATTTGTCATAGACACTTGCAGAAAAACGAATGAGCAAGCCTTCCTTCATGACCTGGCCTCTGTAAATTGGTATAGACTCAGCTTGATCCCCTCTGTCGAAGACGCTTGGCTTTTAAAAATATTTTCAGTGGTATTGTTAATAAGCACTCCCCCATAAAGAAAATGACATTTAAAAACAGCCCTTGGTTCGACCGTGATTTGTCAGAGTTACTCCACCTCAAGAACTGACTCACCAATAGATTGATGTTTCAGAAGTGTCTCAATGAAGAGTTTGGCATTCGAATAGCCATGTGTGACATGCACACGTGGTTACAAGCCTGCTAGAGTTAGCGGCAGGCAGACGAGCAATATCCACAGTCGCAATACGGATTAAGCCTGAGCTGTAATGTGAAGCTAACTGAAGCTGTTTAGTTTATTAAAACCCTGAGGAGATATAGCTTGCTTCTTAGAATAACCCTCTGGTCAATGGCAACCTTTATCAAGCAAGACACATTTGGGATTTATCAAGTAAGACACACTTGACATCCTCGCACCGACATTGTGTGTTGTGCTTTGTTTTTTTTGCGGTTACAACCACTCTTACAAACAAACAAATCTAATTTGTACTGAAGTGATAACTGCAAGGATTGCCACAACAAGGATTACCACACTACACCAGATCATCACTGGCAAATTGTGAATTAATGTGTGTGTGATCACGACATAAGTGAAAGAACTTGAATTCCATTCCTAACCTCAATATGGCACCGCCTAGTACTCGTAGAAAAAAATCTTTCTGAGGAGAACTATGTTACTGCTGAAACCTTATGAGAGACCCTTGCCCGACAAAATACTATGAAGAAATGATAAACAGACAGGATGTAACGGTCATCGGTGGAAGAAGGTGAGGACCAAAGCGCAGCGTGGTACTTGTTCATGTTATTTAAACTGAACACTATCAAACAAAGAAACAGACAACGACAACCGAAACAACTCCGTCAGGTGCAAACCACACGAAACAGAAAAATAATCACCCACAACTCAAGGGTGAAAACAGGCAGCCTAAGTATGGTTCTCAATCAGGGACAACGATTGACAGCTGCCTCTGATTGAGAACCATACCAGGCCAAACACAGAAATAACAAATCATAGAAAAAAGAACATAGATTGCCCACCCAACTCACGCCCTGACCATACTAAAACAAAGACATCACAAAGGAACTAAGGTCAGAACGCGACACAGGAGGCCAACTTCCAATCTTTTATGCAGATTGTGTTAGATTCTGCAAACAACCAGATTGACGTGCTAGTCAGGGAAGTACAAGACCTTATTAAGACCCGTGTTTGCAAACTCCCAAAAAGCCATTAATGAGCAAAAATCAACGGGAAAAAAGCTCAATTACAATGAAACTCAAGTTCACAGTCTTGTCTCGACACCTAAAAGGTGTTCCCCGAAATGTCTGACTGCCTTGAGAGACGTTACATGGAGAATCAAAGCAGGCACGACAACCTTGTAATTGAGTGAATCGTGTCTGATCATGTGGCTGAAACACGAGCTGACACAGAGAGCAAAGTGCGGGGAGATGTTAACAAGCAATCTGAAGCTGGACTCAAAAAACATTGAAATTGAACATGCATAGAGGAATGGAAAATTCCGATGGAATGCTGAAAGACCACTCCTGGTGGTGGTCAAACTGCTGAGGTTCAAGGACAAGCAGCTAATCCTCTCCAAGGCCAGAACATTCCTGAAAAACACACCCGTATGCATCAACAAGGACTTCTCCGGCAGACTGCATAAGAAGAGAGTAGAGCTGCTCCCTGCTATGAGGGAGGCCAGCTGTCATCAGCGCGGATCCCTTTGTTGTTAGGCCCGGAATGATGAGGAATCGCAGAGAGTGGAGAGATCATGGATCCCCATCTCAACAGTGGTCATGAAAACATGACTCTGTATTCGGACTGTGTATCTCATTGTCAGTGATTATTATCAGTCACTTAATTTCATCGTAACTGATATCCACAATATTAACTCTTGATCGTGTCTGACAAATCGCTACTCATTGCTTCCCATTAATGATGTGATTTATAATTCATGTTTCTACAATCTATGTGTGTTGAACCATTTTCCATCTTCTCAATGAGGAAGAGTTTGGTATAGCAATGTCTGGAACATCTAGATGGAATATAAATTACACCAAATGCTACACATTCCATTGACCAATTTAAGAGAAAAGGACTCCCATAGCAATACTTTTTGATCTGGAAGTGATCCTGACATAAATTGTTTTTCTGGAATAAAGAGTCTTTTGTCTATCTGTAAGTATTATCTTGAGAAAGATTTAATTGCTGACAAATAAATGCCTCCATTTTTTAAATAATCTTATCCTTGAATTATCTAGTTTATCAGTCTGGAGTTACAGAGACATGGTTGGAAAAACAGCCCCAGACCATTATAACCTCCTCTACAAAATTTTACAGTTGACACTATGCATTGGGGCAAGTAGCATTCTCCTGGTATCCTCCAAACCCATATTTGTCCATTGAGCTGCCAGATGGTGAAGCTTGCTCCAGAGAACGTGTTTCCACTGCTCCAGAAACCAATGGCGGTGAGCACTACACCACTCCAGCCAACGACTTGGCATTGTGCATGGTGATCTTAGGCTTGTGTGCGGCTGCTTGGCCATGGAAACCCATTTCATGAAGCTCCTCATTCAAACGGTTCTTCTGCTGAAGTTGCTTCCAGAGGCAGTTTGGAACTCGGTAGTGAGTGTTGCAATTGAGGACAGACAATCTTTACGCGCTATGAGCTTCAGCACTCGCCGATCCCGTTCTTTGAGTTTATGTGGCCTACCACTTCACAGCTGAGCCGTTGTTGCTCCTAGATGTTTGCACTTCACAATAACAGCACTTGCAGTTTACCAGGGCAGCTCTAGCATGGCAGAAATTTGAACTGACTTGTTGAAAAGGTGGCATCCTATGACAGTGCCACGTTGAAAGTCACTGAGCTCTTCTACTGCCACTGCATGTCTATGGAGATTGCATGGCTGTGGGCTAGATTGTATACACTTGTCAACAACGGTTGTGGCTGAAAGCTGAATCCACTCATTTGAAGAGGTGTCCACATACTTTTGTATATATAGTGTAGATGTACGTGTTTGTTTCTGTTCAGTAGAAGAGATGTGTGTATTCTTCCATCACATCGAGAGCGATAGAGAGCGCGCGAGCGAGAGGGAGAGAGAGATAGAGAGCAAATGAGCCAGAGACAGAGCTCTCTTGGCATCCGCTGTCGAGTCCGTTCGCGGCAGAGAATAGCGGTCTTATGGGACAGAGATGGGAGAGGTGTGCCGTTTCTTTATCAGCCTATGACACTGACACAGCGGCCAGGATGGATCTAACCACCCGGAAAATGATGCTTCTGATCGGTCTCAGCTGCCTCTGGCTCCAAGTGCTTTCAGAGGTAAGCTACTATGATCACTTGCTGTATGTGTTTAATGGCTATAATTGCGTTCATTTTCAAGGTGCTCCCTATTTTCTCACCATTTCATGGCCAGCATGTAGCCTATGTTTACTCTTGCGGTTATCTTGGGCCGGGTCGAACTTACAAAACTGATTTAACCTAGATGAAATTAACCTGGAGAAATAGCTTACGTTAAATAAAACAACAATGCTCCTTTTTCTTTTCAAGGTGCGCCCCATTTTTTCTCCACCGAAATAACGGTCATTATAGGCTAGGTGCTACACACTAAAAACAAATGGTTCAATATAGGGCCAAGTAAAGGTCCTTTGCTTATAACCATAGCAATACCATTTTGGTTCTATATGGCACCTTTTTTGAAGGTTCTATAAAGCTCTGGAACAGCTGGGTGTCTAATTGAGAACTTCTGACTTAGTCAACCATTCTCAATCGGTCCAAAATGTTCTAATGAGTCACCACCCCCACCATCCCACATGTTAATTATCACTAAAAGGGTAAAGGACCCTTTTTGAACTGCAAATAACCATTGACGGGCTTAAAGGGTTGTTTGGGTCAGTATGGTTCCATATATAACCATCACCGTTCCCAAAGAACCCTTGAAGAATCCTCATTTTTCAGTGTGTAGCCTACATGTCATCATGGTTGGAATCACAGTATTATGGAACATCGTATACGTTCAGTTGCGTTTTTTTGTGATTTTCTATTTCAACAATAATTTATTTTAGCCTATAGGCTCGGCTACGTCAAGGGGTAGAGACTAATGTGCTGGACAAAGCAGTTTGAATGTAGGTACATTCATTCCTTATTGGCGAGCGCGCACACACACGCGCATACACACACACACACACACACACACACACACACACGGTTCCCTCATAATGGGCTATCACAGGAACTCGCCCCAGTGATGAACGGTAACACCACGCGCTATTGCCCTTTGTCGCAGCAATTCAATCAACCTCCCTCAGCCTTCCTTCAGCGCATCTACACCATTTGCATCTACAATATGTATGATGTTGGGTTGTGGCCTGTTTATATTATAATCATAAAGCCTTATTGAGACGCAATGTAGCCCTATTGCCTATAGGATATGCTTAACTGTTGGGCCATATTCGAGGTTCTCCTTTCATACAGATCATTCAGAGTGGGTATTATAATACTGTCGAATGAATCTCTCAACGTGCATCTTTTAGATAAGGAGATTGGATGGAAATGGGGTGAGTGATGTGAGGTGGATTGTTGTTAGAATGGACACTAAAAGGCTTATTTGGGAATGGTGGGTGATGGTTCTGACTATTTGAGCCCTTCAATGGTTCTTTGCCGTTAAAAAAAGTGTTCTTTGCTCTTTTAGCGATAATTAAAATGTATGGGGCGGTGGCTCATTAGAATATTTTGGGGCGTGGTTTGCTCGCAGCTCTTTTTGTGAGTGAGTGACATTACAGTTGATATCATGTGTTGAGTTACGGGAATTTACGTTGAAAAAGACTATGGTCAGTGACAGTTTCATGTATTGCCTTGTGTCAACTAAGAACAGTTGACTGATTCAGTGGTTCTCAAGTCTCTCCTCAGGGACCCAAAGCTGTTGTACAGTTAGCACGTAGTACTCAATTTGTTAATTTAAACAATAATAGGAATTTCAACAATATAATATGGCTAACCAGAATTAAAAGAAATGATGGTTCTTCAAAAGGATTGAAAAATGAATTTTGAGATGAGCAAAAATTCTTTAGAGAATAATTCTCCATAGAGATTATATAATGAACCATCAAAAAGGGTTCTCTTTATCCCCCAAAAGGGCTGTAACCCTAGCAAACCTTTTTTGGGGGTGCTATATATAACCTTTTATTCATGGTTATTTATAGAATCTTAGGAATGGGTTCTTTATAGCACCATAAATCCTATAGTCCATAGGCTGTCATTGTATACGAATTTGTTCTTAATTGACTTACCGGGACAAATATTCCATTTAAAACCTAAGGTTATACATAAAGCACCTGCTTAGCAAAGACTTTTAGCTAACCCTTTACCTTTATTTATCTGGGCAAGCCAGTTAGGAACACATTCTTATTTACAATGACGGCCTAGGAACAATGGGTTAACTGCCTTTGTTAACTGCAGAACAACAGATTTTTACCTTGTCAGCTCGGGGATTTGATCTAGCAACCTTTCGGTTCGCTAGGCTAACATGCTAACCACTAGGCTACCTGCCACCTCAGGTAGCCTAATTCTCCTAACCTGTGACGTTAATGCTGCTAACCTGCCACGAAAGGTCACTTTCGTCCGTAGCTGTGTACCATAGTCAAAACCTGTGTGGTGTGTATAGGCCATGGCTGGTTGTGAGAGGGTCAGGGTCATGGGTGAAGCCATGTTTCATCCAGACCAGGGACATTAGAAGTAGATCACCTCAGAGGCCAGATCAGCTGGGTAAACCATATGTTACAAGACACTGATTATTTGTCAATATTGTAGATTACAATTCTCTCTAATCATCAATGCTGAGGAATTATAAACCCCTTTGGTTCCTCAAACCCTATGAGGCATATATCAATTAAATGGTCCATCAATTAATCAGTGAATTCATCTATTTTAATGTTTTATTTTTTCTGAATAAATCAGAAGGTTTGTAATGTATTATTTATGAAACCATGTAGATACGTGAGTGTTGAGTGTGGTGTTAATGTAACAGAGCTGGTTTGATGAATCGTGACTCAAGTGAACACGTCCATGTGAAGAGAAACCTTGCCGTGAGACCTGAAGACTTGTCAATTCCCAGAGCTATTACTTGAGCTCCTTTGGCTTGGCTGACAGTCTTGTGGTGCATATCTCTGTGTGTGTCTGTACCGGTTCTGTGACCCCGTCTCTGTGTGGCTGTGCAGTCACCTGTGCCGTGCAGATTGAAGGCTACCAGTATGTTCCAATACCAACACAATTTTACCGTTCAGAATGCATGCTCGATATACTGATTAATTCAAATTGGTGTGCTAGTGTGGATATTGGAACAGATCGAGACTGTGGTGCGGTAACATCTGAATGCTTCTCTGTCAGTATGATAACCGTGACATTGATATGAGTGGAGATATCAGCATGTTAGATTTTCATCAGAAACTCCTGTTCACTGTATAGTATGATTAACCAGAGCAATGCCAAAGCACCCAGGACTGACTTTGGGGAAACTTTGCGAAATAACTAAATGCTCAATGTAAATCTGTGTGTGTCAGAGGCAAAGCAACGGAAGGGCCTTGCCCATAGGGTTGCCAACTGTCCCGTATTAGCCGGGATGTCCCTTATATTGGGCTAAATTGGTTTGTCCCATACCTGACCTCCCTTGTCCCGTATATTCATCCAATCACAGTATAGCGTAAACGTGCCAATTCCTGCAAAGTTATTTCTGATGTTGTTCGGTCGGTTTGGCATATCAAGGAAATATGGATAAACCGTCAAAAAACAAAAGACTGCAGCTACAACAAACAACGGGAAGCAAACAAGACGTGGGTTTAAGGCTGGCAGTGGTGACTTGGCGAAAGCTTTCTGTACTTTATGCCGTCAGGAATTCTCAATTGGCCATGGAGGGGAGAGTGACCAAACTCCGCATGCATCCACAGAAATGCACAAGAAGGCCACGCTAGCTAAAGGTGCTAGCAATATCGGGCGCATTCTTCGTGACGTCTACTGCGGAGAATCTTGTTTCTCATGATCTGTCAGGTTCCTTCAGGTTCCTTTTGGCAAACTCCAAGTAGTCTGTCATGTGCCTTTTACTGAGGAGTGGCTTACATAAAGGCCTGATTGGTGGAGTGCTGCGAAGATGGTTGTTCTTCTGGAAGGAACTCTGGAGCTGTATCAGAGTGAGCTTTGGGTTCTTGGTCACCTCCCTGACCAAGGTCCTTCTCCCACGATTGCTCAGTTTGCCCGGATGGCCAGCTCTAGGAAGAGTCTTGGTAGTTCCAAACTTCTTCCATTTAAGAATGATGGAGGCGAATGTGTTCTTGTGGACCTTCAAGGCTACAGACCTTTTTTGGTACCCTTCCCCAGATCTGTGCCTCGACACAATCATGTCTCAGAGCTCTACGGACAATTCCTTCAACCTCATGGCTTGGTTTTTGCTCTGAAATGCACTGTCAACTGTGGGAACCTATATAGACAGATGTGTGCCTTTCTAAATCATGTCCAATCAATTGAATTTACCACAGGTGGACTCCAATCAAGTTGTAGAAACAGCTCAAGGATTATCAATGAAAACAGGATGTACCAGAGCTCAATTTCAATTCTCATAGCAAAGTCGGAAGTTTACATACACTAAGGTTGGAGTCATTAAAACTCGCTTTTCAACCACTCCACAAATGTCTTGTTAACAAAATATAGTTTTGGCAAGTCGGTTAGGACATCTACTTTGTGCATGACACAAGTAATTTTTCCAACAATTGTTTACAGACAGATTATTTCATTTATAATTCACTGTATCACAATTCCAATGGGTCAGAAGTTTACATACACTAAGTTGACTGTGCCTTTAAACAGCTTGGAATATTCCAGAAAATTTTGTCATGGCGTTGGAAGCTTCTGATAGGCTAATTGACATAATTCGAGTCAATTGGAAATGTACCTGTGGATGTATTTCAAGGCCTATCTTCAAACTCAGTGCCTCTTTGCTTGACATCATCGGAAAATCAAAAGAAATCAGCCAAGAATTGTAGACCTCCACAAGTCTGGTTCATCCTTGAGAGCAATCCAAACACCTGAAGGTACCACATTCATATGTACAAACAATAGTACGCAAGAATAAACACCATGGGACCACGTAGCCATCATACCGCTCAGGAAGGAGACACGTTCTGTCTCCTACAGATGAATGTCATTGTTGTGAAAAGTGCAGTGAACAGCATAGAACCTTGTGAAGATGCTGGAGGAAACGGGTACAAAAGTATCTTTGTCCACAGTAAAACAAATCCTAAATAGACAAGTCACTGCTCCAAAACGGTTTGCAACTGCACGTACTTTTTGGAGAAATGTCCTTTGGTCTGATGAAACAAAAATATAATTGTTTGGCCATAATGACCGTCGTTATGTTTGGAGGAAAAAGGGGGAGGCTTGCAAGCCGAAGAACACCATCCCAACTGTGAAGCACGGGGGTGGCAGCATCATGTTGTGGGGGTGCTTTGCTGCAGGAGGGACTGGTGCACTTCACAAAATAGATGGCATCATGAGGTAGGAAAATTATGTGGATATATTGAAGCAACATCTCAAGAGGAATCTCAGTCAGGAAGTTAAAGCTTGGTCGCAAATGGGTCTTCCAAATGGAAAATGACCCCAAGCATACTTACAAAGTTGTGGCAAAAGGGCTTAAGGACAACAAAGTCAAGATATTGGAGAGGCCATCACAAAGCCCTGACTTCAATCCTATAGAAAATATGTGGGCTGAACTGAAAAAGCGTGTGCGAGCAGGGAGGCCTACAAACCTGACTCAGTTACTCCAGCTCTGTCAGGAGGAATTGGCCAAAATTAAACCAATTTATTGTGGGAAGCTTGTGGAAGGCTACCCAAAACGTTTGACCCAAGTTAAACAATTTAATGGCAATGCTACCAAATACTAATTGAGTGTATGTAAACTTCTGAACCACTGGGAATGTGATGAAAGAAAGAAATTCTGAAATAAATCATTCTCTCACTATTATTTAGACATTTCACATTCTTCAAATAAAGTGGTGATCCTAACTGACCTAAGACAGGGAATTTTTACTAGAATTAAATGTCAGGAATTGGGAAAAACTGAGTTTAAATGTATTTGGCTAAGGTGTATGTAAACTTCCAACTACAACTGTATATAAATAAGGTATTTCAGTGTTTTTTGGTTGTTGTTTTTCACCCCAAAATAATTACCTTGTCATTATGTGGTGTTGTGTGTATATTGATGAGGGGAAAAATAATTTAATCCATTTTAGAATAACAAAATGTTTTTAAAAAGTCAAGGAGTCTGAATTATTTCGGAATGCACTGTATATTTAGTTCATTTATCAGCTGCTCTCATCACACCGTAGTACCATTACACTTCTGATACCAATGCAAGGTGAAAAGGGGCCCCAAAATTGTGAACTGCTGTAAAAAAAAAAAAAAATGTATAGAATTAAAAAAAAACATTTTGACAATACATATTACAGTTCTCGAAAGTTTCTCATTACAAAACAATGTAGTTCATCCCAGCGTTATACAAATGACAAAATACTCAGAAGTAATTTAAATATACATTTAAAATGCATGTAACAAAAATGCTGCCCATATCTGGCAGCAGCGGCCTGTCTGCCAGGGTCTAGGACTTTTGCACTGAAATAATCACTTCAGGCCCCATGTGATCACTATCATAACTCTGTTATGGATGCTGAATTTACCTTGTTCATTCAGAAACTGCACCGAAAAGGAATTCCCATCCCTTATTGAGGTTTTGGACAGCTGCAGCCCTGACATTTTCCCTAACATCAATAGACTACTAAGGGCCATCATTGCCCTTCTTATGACTTCATGTAGTGTTGAGAGACTCTTCTAAACTACAAACCAGATCAAAACATCCATCAGATCTTGCATGCTGACTGCACATCTCAACAATCTAGCACTGTTGTACTTTGAAAGGGAACACAGTGACTCTTGTTGTTGACTGTCATGAAATAATCTCCATCTTTAACCAAGCCTACACACTACAACACGTGGGCTCCTCAAGGGAAGGGTGATGGTTCTATTTTATTTTTATTTTTTTATTATTTCACCTTTATTTAACCAGGTAGGCAAGTTGAGAACAAGTTCTCGTTTACAACTGCGACCTGGCCAAGATAAAGCCAAGCAGTTCAACACATATAACAACACAGAGTTACACATAGAGTAAAACAAACATTCAGTCAATACAATAATACAGTAGAAAAATAAGTCTATATACAATGTGAGCAAATGAGGTGAGATAAGGGAAGTAACGACAATAAATAGGCCATAGTGGCAAAGTAAATACAATATAGCAATTAAAACACTGGAATGGTAGATTTGACAGTAGATGAGTGTGCAAAGTAGAAATACTGGGGTGCAAAGGAGCAAAATAAATAAATACATACAGTAGAGGAAGAGGTAGTTGTTAGTGTTTCCAGTTTCAGAGATTTTTGTAGTTCGTTCCAGTCATTGGCAGCAGAGAACTGAAAGTAGGAATTGGCTTTGGGGGTGACAAGTGAGATAGAAATGCTGGAACGCGTGCTACTGGTGGGTGCAGCTATGGTGACCAGCGAGCAGAGATAAGGCGACTTTACCTAGCAGGGTCTTGTAGATGACCTGGAGCCAGTGGGTTTGGCGACGAGTATTAAGCGAGGGCCAGCCAACGAGAGCGTACAGGTCGCAGTGGTGGGTAGTATATGGGGCTTTGGTGACAAAACGGATGGCACCGTGATATACTGCATCCAATTTGTTGAGTAGGGTGTTGGAGGCTATTTTGTAAATGACATCGCCAAAGTCGAGGATCGGTAAGATGGTCAGTTTTACGAGGATATGTTTGGCAGCATGAGTGAAGGAGGCTTTGTTGCAAAATAGGAAGCCAATTCTAGATTTAACTTTGGATTGGAGATGTTTGACGTGAGTCTGGAAGGAGAGTTTACAGCCTAACCAGACACCTAGGTATTTGTAGATGTCAACATATTCTAAGTCAGAACCATCCAGAGTAGTGATGCTGGACGGGCGGGCAGGTGCAGGCAGTTATCGGTTGAAGAGCATGCATTTAGTTTATTTGTATTTAAGAGCAGTTGGAGGCCACGGAAGGAGAGTTGTATGGCATTGAAGCTCATCTGGAGGGTTGTTAACACAGTGTCCAAAGAAGGGCCAGATGTATACAGAATGGTGTCGTCTGTGTAGAGGTGGATCAGAGACTCACCAGCAGCAAGAGCGACATCATTGATATATACAGAGAAGCGAGTCTGCCCAAAAATTGAACCCTGTGGCACCCCCATAGAGACTGCCAGAGGCCCGGACAACAGTCACTCAGATTTGACACACTGAACTCTGTCAGATAAGTAGTTGGTGAACCAGGTGAGGCAATCATTTGAGAAACCAAGGCTATTTAGTCTGCCGATGAGGATGTGGTGATTGGCAGAGTCGAAAGCCTTGGCCATGTCAATGAATATGTCTGCACAGTATTGTTTCTTATCGATGGTGGTTAATATATCGTTTTGTACCTTGAGCGTGGCGGAGGTGCACCCATGATCAGCTCGGAAACCGGATTGCATAGCGGAGAAGGTACGGTGAGATTCGAAATGGTCGGTGATCTTTTTTTAAACTTGGCTTTCGAAGAACTTAGAAAGGCAGAGTAGGATAGATATAGGTCTGTAGCAGTTTGTGTCAAGAGTGTTCCCCCCCTTTAAAGAGGGGGATAACCGCAGCTGCTTTCCAATCTTTGGGAATCTCAGATCACACGAAAGAGAGGTTGAACAGGCTAGTAATAGGGGTGGAACCATACTGATCATAAGAACCCTTTGAGCCCTTCAATGGTTATTTGCTGTTCAAAAAAGGGTTCTTTCCTCTTATAATGATAGATAATTACACTGGACCTTCTACAAACTGGAAACAACATATCTTGAGGCCGCATTTATTTTAGCTGGGGACTTTAATAAAGCATTTTTGAGGAAAACGCTGCCAAAGTTCTATCAACACATTGCGCTTTAAAACTCTTGAACATTGTTACTCTCCCTTCCGTGATTGCTACAAGGCCCTCCCCCGCCCTCCCTTTGGCAAATCAGATCAGGACTCCATTCTGCTCCTCCCTTCCTATAGGCAGAAACTCAAACAGGAATTACCCGTGCTAAGGTCTATTTAACGCTGGACTGACCAATCGTAATCCATGCTTTTGTTTTGATTACACGGAATGGGATATGTTCCAGGTTGCCTCTGAGAATAACATTGATGTATACACTGACACAGTGACTGAGTTCATCAGGAAGTGTATAGGGGATGTTGTTCCCACTGTGACTATTAAAACCTACCCAAACCAAAAAACGTGGATAGATGACAGCATTCGCGCAAAACTGAAAGCGCAAACAACCACATTTAACCATGGCAAGGTGTCTGGGAATACGGTTGAATACAAACACTGCAGTTATGCCCTCCGTAAGGCAATCAAACAGGCTAAACGTCAGTACAGAGACAAAGTGGATTACAAAGGGAAAACTAGCTACGCCGCAACACCGCCGCCTTGCTTCCAAACAAGCTAAACACCTTCTTCGCCTGCTTTGAAAATAACACAGTGGCCCGCTCCCGAGGACTGTGGGCTCTCGTTCTCTGTGACCGATGTGAGTAAGACATTTAAGCTTGTTGATTAACCCTCGCAAGGATACCGACCCAGATGGCATCCCTAGCCGCGTCCTCAGAGCATACGCAGACCAGCTGGCTGGAGCGTTTACTGACATATTCAATCTCTCCCTATCCCAGTCTGCTGTCCCCACTTGCTTCACTATGTCCACCATTGTTCCTGTACCCTATGCCATCTGGACGAGAGGAATACAGTACCTACGTACGAATGCTGTTCATTGACTTCGTTCAGCCTTCAACACCGTAGTACCCTCCAATCTCATCATTAAGTTTGGGGCCCTGGGTCTGAACCCCGCACTGTGCAACTGGGTTCTGGACTTCCTGACGGGCCGCCCCAAGGTGCTGAAGGTAGGAAACAACACCTCTACTACGCTGATCCTCAACACAGGGGCCCCACAAAGGTGCGTGCTCAGACCCATCCTTTACTCCCTGTTCACCCATGACTGCATGGCCACGCACCTTTCCAACTCAATCATCAAGTTTGCAGACAACACAACAGTAGTAGGCCTGATTACCAACAATGATGAGACAGCCTACAGCGAGGAGGTGAGTTCCTTGGCAGAGTGGTGGCAGGAAAATAATGTCAACATCAGCAAAATGAAAGAGCTGATAGTGGACTTCAGGAGACAGCAGAGGGAGCACGCCCCCATCCACATCAACGGGACCACAGTGGAGAAGGTGAAAAGCTTAAAGTTCCTTGGCATACACATCACGGACAGTCTGAAATCGTCCACCCACACAGATAGTGTTGTAAAGAAGGCGCAAAAATGCCTCTTCAACCTCAGGAGGCTAAAGAAAATCGGCTTGGCCCCTAAGACCCTCACAAACTCTTACAGATGCACCATTGAGAGCATCCTGTTGGGCTGTATCAACGCCTGGTATGGCAACTGCACTGCCCGTAACCGCAGGGTTCTCCAGAGGGTGTTGCGGTCTGCCCAACACATCACCGGGGGCACACTGCCTGCCCTCCAGGACACCTACAGCACCCGTTGTCACAGGAATGCCAAAAAGATAAACAAGGGCATCAACCACCCGTGCCACGGCATGTTCCCCCTACTATCATCCACAAGGCAGGGTCAGGTGCATCAAGGTGCATCAAAGCTGGGGCCGAGAGACTGAAAAACAGCTTCTACAGTGCCTTGCGAAAGTATTCGGCCCCCTTGAACTTTGCGACCTTTTGCCACATTTCAGGCTTCAAACATAAAGATATAAAACTGTATTTTTTTGTGAAGAATCAACAACAAGTGGGACACAATCATGAAGTGGAACGACATTTATTGGATATTTCAAACTTTTTTAACAAATCAAACACTGAAAAATTGGGCATGCAAAATTATTCCGCCCCTTTACTTTCAGTGCAGCAAACTCTCGCAAAGTTCAAGGGGGCCGAATACTTTCGCAAGGCACTGTATCTCAAGGCCATCAGACTGTTAAATAGCAATCACTAGCCAGCCTCCACCCAGTACCCTGCCCTGAACTTAGTCACTGCCACTAGCCGGCTACCACCCGGTCACTCAACCCTGCACATTGCTCATCCTAATATTTATATATTTCTTAATTCCATTGTTTTACTTTTAGATTGTATGAATTGTTAGATACTACTGCACTGTTGGAGCTAGGAACACAAGCATTTAGCTACACCGGCAATAACATCTGCTAAGTAAGTGTATGCAACCAATAACATAGGGTTTGATTTGATTAAAATGTAGGGGCGGTGGCTAATTAGAATTTTGGGGGGGATGGTTTGTTGTCTTCTCTTTTTGTGCAACTGTGAGTGAGTACCATCCCAGTTGATCTAATCTGCTGTGTTATGATATTACATGTTATATATGACAAAGGCTGGTGATGGTGCCTTGTGACAGACTCATGTATGACCTCGTGACAATTGAGAACAGTTGATTAAGTCAGTAGTTCTTAGTTCTCTCCTTGGGGACCCTTAGTGATGGGGAAATTAAGCTTCCTGAAGCATTGAGGTTTTCCAGCCAATTGTGTCGAAAATAGGTTAATTACGCGAGGCTTTGAGCGACACAGTGTACACTAGTGGCACATGCTAGTGTTATAGATGATGTCCCACACCCCGTAGCGCACGTGCACAGCGTAGCCTTTTTGTCTTCTACCAAACCAATACCAAACCAATCAGGTGGTTGTTTGACAAAACAAAGCTTCGGACGTCATTGATCACGTGCTTCTGATAAAGTGATACAGGTATCGGCACACTGCTTTGAAGTACACTGCTTAGCAATTTCGACGCATACCTCGGAGCTCTGGCATCAAACATGACATCACTAGGGACCCCCAGCCATTCCAGAGCAACTTGTTAATAAACAAAATTATAAAACCTATGGAATTTTAACAATATAATATGGCTATTAAACCAGAACAACAAAACCAGTATGGTTTTACAAAGAAACAATCTTTCTCCATACAGGTTCTATTAAGAACCATAGAAAACGGTTCTATATTGCCCCAAAAAGGGTTGTAACCATAGCGGAACCCTTTTTTTGGTTCTATATAGAGCCTTTTTTTAATGGTTCTTTATCGAACCTTCAGGTTTCATTTAGAACCTTATGAGCATGGTTCTTTATAGAACCTTCAAAAAACGGTTCCATATACTGTAGCACCAAAAAGGGTTCTGCTATGGTTAGAAGCCAATTAACCCTTTTTGGAATAATTTGTTTTTAGTGTGTATGCGTCTATGCCTTGTGCTGTAAAACATGAAAAACACAAGAAAGATAAGCCCGTATACTGTTTATTTATGATTTAGCCTAGTGTTGTCATGCCAAACTTGGTAGTCCAGGCCTATATGTGTTTGATTCAAAGTGAGCTACAATGGAAATCAAGATGAAGAGGGTGAAACATTTATAGATGTTATCTGAGTCCTCTTTTATTCAGTATCAGCAGAAACAGGGGCCTCCCGAGCCTCGCAGCAGTCTAAGGCACTGCATCGCAGTGCTTGAGGTGTCACTACAGCCCCGGTTTCGATCGTGACCAGGTGTCCTATAGGGTGGTGTACAATTGGCCCAGCGTCGTCTGGTTTAGTGGAGGGTTTGGCCCGGGGGGGCTTTACTTGGCTCATCGCGCTCTAGCGACTTCTTGTGGCAGGCCGGGCGCATGCAGGCTGACTTCGGTCGTCAGTTGAACGGTGTTTCCTCCTACACGGTGCGGCTGGCTTCCGGGTTAAGCTGCAGGTGTTAAAAAAGCGTGGTTTGGCAGGTAATGTTTCGAAGGACGCATGACTCGACCTTCACTTCTCCAGAGCCCGTTGGGGAGCGATGAGACAAGATCGTAATTGGATTGCAATTGGATATCACAAAATTGGGGAGAAAAAGGGTGTAAAATACCATATATATATATAACCGAGTTTTAGACAGTTTCAGATGATATCTGACAGAATGCTGTGTAGTGCAGTCTCTCCATAAACCAGGTCAGAGTCAAGAGGAGAGAAGGAAATTGAGGAAATTCTCTGACTGTTTCTGATGATACTATATATCTTTATTTTATACTTTATTTAACTAGGCAAGTCAGTTAAGAGCAAATTCTTATTTTCAATGACGGCCTAGGAACAGTGGGTTAACTGCCAGGGGCAGAACAACAGTACAACGCTCTAACCACGAGGCTACCCTGCCGTATATAGTATCAGCAGAAACAGTCAGAGAATTTCCTCCATTTCCTTCTCTCCTCTCGACTCTGACCTGGTTTCTGTGACTCTTAAGAGACTGCACTACACAGCATTCTGTCAGATATCATCTGAAACTGTCTAAAACTCGGTTATTCAGTACCAGAGGCTGGTGGAAGGAAGGAGCTATAGGCGGATGGGCTCATTGTATCAGCTGGAATGGAATTAATGGAACGGTATAAAAAAACACATCAAACATATGGAACATGTGAACATATGGTTCCATTTATTCCATTACAGCAATTACAATACTCCTAAAGCTCCTCACACCAGCCTCCACTGTTCAGTACCCAGGTCTCTGTGTTCTGTATGCTTGTGTGTCTGTAATGTTTGTCTATGTGACTGGTAGGGATTTCACCTGCATCATCGGCACGCCACAAGACAAGCCCACTGAGCTAAAGCCTGTAACAGGCTTCGGTTCTTAGGCAAGGTCATGGGGGTCTATATATAATTGATTTGTTCTGTAACAGATATGATGTGAAACATTGACAGTAGGTTGTGTTATCTGAAACTATGTCTGATGTGTTCCTCTTCTCTCAGGTGGTAGCTGATGACAGTTATTTAAACGAGGTGCAAAACACAGGTAGGCTAACAGTCACCTCTCTCCTCTTTTTCCTGTTCCCTGATCTATTTTGTGTTCTATAAAATGTGCCATCCCTTCTTCCCCCACTCATATCCTCTCCATTCCTACTCTCACTCCTCATGTTCTTATAACCTATTTTCCCCTCCTCCTATATCCCCCATCTCTATTCTCTCTCTCTCTCTCTCTCTCTCTCTCTCTCCCTCTCTCTCTCTCTCTGTGTGGCTGGTGGTTGTGATCTGGGTGGGGTTCTCTCTCTCTCTCACTAGCAAAGACCAGCCAATTCATAATTTCTGGCCTCAATCCAAGTGCTCAAAATCTACAGAAGAACACACACACAAGCGCCCAAATCTCTACAGTGCTGCTGATTAATTGAGGCCTTTGAATGTTGTCACATCAAGGAAAAGAAACCCTGCCTCAACATCTGGCCAATCAGACAGCATGATAATCTGTAAGGCCCTCCTTGGCTTTGTTAGCGTACAGTACATCAGTGTGCTCTATTATTGTGTAGCTGATGTTGTAGGTATGAGTGTGTCTCGTGTTTGTATGCACTGCCGGCATGTGTGTGAGGACAGACACATACCCACCCCCATATGGCTCAGCTCTGCACGTGTGAACCGTGTCAAATACTCATTGTGGCGGGGGAATGGATTATGGGAGCTGAGAGAATGAGTGTTCCTGTGGTGATGGTTCCCATAGCGATGGAGGAGAGTCTGGTTGTCGTAGCAACACAGAGTGTTGGTTTCCCTAGCAATCAGTGTGTGACTAGGATGTTATGAGTTAATTTGGGTTTAGGTCAAATCTTTTGAGATCTGGCTGGGTCCATCAACTAAAAAACATGATTTCCTTCGAAACAGCACATATTTCCAAATCATACGCAAGATTATTCTAAAATGTATTTCACACATGGTCTCACCACACTTGATAGAAAAAAGGAAAAATGACCAAATAAAGAAAATGATCAGGTTAAAACACATCATAAACATCTGATGTAAAAGATAAGGTGAAAGTAAATTACAACTCTGTACTTTCAGTATGTTACAAACACATAGACACACCTCACGCCACTACAATTTAACACACCATTACATGCAACTACATCATATTATATCAAAGACATTACTCCCATCAACACATTTTACATTTCCATTAATGTATGTACGTTTTCTTTCAAGTGCCTAATTGAATAACACAGTCTGACAAATGACCAAATCATCATTAGGTTATACGGTCACATCTCTGACTGACAGCATTATGAATACATATAACACTATAAGCGCTGTGACCTTATTGGATCAATATTTATTCTGTGTGATTGACAGTAGAGATGACCAATGAGGCAGTGTTTTTACCACCAGCATTACCACCAGAGTTGAAGTATGTATAGAGCTTCTCTGTGAAGTTGCAGCTAGTGAAAGAGTGGATGTGAGATCTGGCCTTTACATCATAAAAGGAGACTAGACCCTCCTCATAATCCACAAACACCCCCACTTTTTGGGGTGTCGGTGGCTTGCCGGAGAAGAAGGGCAGGTAGAAGAGGTTATCGTACATGTTTGCACAATACCAATGCCGGTGGTACCCACTCTTCAGACCCAGAGTCCAGAATCCATTCTCAGGGGTCAGTGGAAGCCAGCCCTTCCTGTTGGTGGACTTTCTAGCCACCCCTAACCTCCACCAAGTCTTCCCCTCTACCTGCACCTCATAGTAGAATCTCCCAGAGGAGAATTCATTCTTTCCCAGGATAGAGGGATTATAATCAAACCTCTCAGTGTTGTTAGGAAGCTCCTTTAGTACGTCTCCCAGTGTCACTTGTTTTCCGTCCTCAGACACGTTGAGGTATGGAAATGCTGTATCAGGGTCCAGAGTCACATCCACTGCGTACTGCTGCATCCTCTTCAGCTTGATGTCAGGCAACTTCTCGATCTCATTATGAAGTGTCTCCTCTAGTTGAGACACAACTCTCCTCACATTCTTCACATGTAGGTAGTAGTGAACACTGATCTCAGACCAGTCCTTGGTGAATGTGGGGGTGCACAGGGATGGGGAACTCTGGAGGAGGTGGAGGTGGTCCTCGGTGTGTGAGAGCTGCTCCAGCTTGGTGCGTCTTCTCTTAAGCTCGGTAATTTCTTGCTCCAGCTCGTTAATCAGCCCTTTAGCCCGCCTGTCTTCGGCTTTCTGCTTCTCCTCAATCTCCACAATGAGCTCAGCCTGGCTTCTTTCAATGGAACGCACCAGAGCATTGAAGACCTTCACACTGTCTGCTTTCTCTCTCTCTGCAACTGTCTTGCTGAGCTCTACAGAGTCTTTGATCTCCCTAACCTTCTGCCAGCGGTCATGGATCATCTGCCGCATTTGTGCTATGGAGTTCCGCAGTTGAGCCTTCTTCTTTCCAAACTCTTCCTCTAGAGGCACGGTGTGGTGAGTCTTGTGGTCTGTCTCAGTGCAGAACTGACACACACACGTTTGGTCAGTCCTACAGAACAGCTCCAGGAGTCTGTCGTGCTTCTTACACAACCTGTCTTCCAGGTTCTCCACAGGGTCGATCAGCTTGTGTCTTTTCAGGCCTGTAACTCTCTGATGAGGCTGCAAGTGAATCTCACAGTAAGAGGTCAGACACTCCAGGCAGGACTTCAGGGCTTTAAGCTTTCCCCCAGTGCAGAGATCACAGGCCACTTCTCCGGGCTCGGCAGGGGACAAATCTCTGTCTCTGTCACTCATTCTTTTGAAATGATCTGCAACATCTCTGAGTGTCGTGTTGGTCTTTAGCTCTGGTCTTTTGTAGAAAGTATGCTTACACAGTGGACACTGGCTCCGGCTAGTGGTATCCCAGTATCCACTAATACAAGCCTTGCAGAAGTTGTGTCCACATGGAATGGAGACTGGCTCAGTGAACACATCCAGACAGATGGAGCACTGGAACTGATCTTCAGACAGGAAACTGCTAGAGGATGCCATTTCTGCAACACAAAGAGCAAGAGCAACCATATAAATATGTTCTGGAAGGAGTACAACCACAATTCAGTCTCCTTTTATCCAGACGAGGAAGAGTTTAAAAAGATGATGGATTCAGAAAGAATATACTTTACACTAACCAACAGTATATAATATAATACCGATAAATGAATCAGTCAGATTTACACATTTCCATCAGATATTCCCGGTTTAAAGAAGTGACCCAGTAGTGATTTATAAACTATATACTGTAGTGAATGTTTGTCAGAACTGTTCTGTTCGTTCTCCTGTTTGTAGACTGTGTTTTGTGGTTGTGAACGAAATAGTTGTCATACTCTGTTGCTGATCGATATGTAATGTTACTGTTGTGACTATCTGTTTTTGCGTGTCTTTCCCTGAGACATGTACAACAAAAGTGACTTCTGTGGTCAATGAAATGTAATTCCAGGAAAATGTAATAAACGGATACAATAAATCATCTTCATAAAATTCCTCTAATATTGTCGACAGAGATCATGGCTTTTAGCCAAGGGCGTAGCACGTGAATACAGCTGAGGAAAACAGGAAGCACAGCGATTCTGGTAGAAATAAGCCATACCTGTTCGGGTAAACCCTCCCTCCAACTCGATCAGTACTTACTTGAGTTTGCTTGTGCCTTCTATTTCTCTATGAAAGGTGGACTCTGTGCAGGCTGCAGCTGTGTTGCTATCTTCGCGAGCAGGAATGTGCTTGTTACCGTGTGCAGTTTCCTGCTCTCAGTTGAACTCTGACTTCAGCAAAGTGTCATCTAGTAACTCCTCCCTGCTCCTACTTCCCTATAGTAGGGAAGGTGTGTCATTAGCTTTAATCGTCCATAGTTATTTGCTTGAAAGTATACTGAAAAACCAAAAAAAGGTTCAGAAAATGCTCATTAACTCGTGGAGTACAATGGAACGGGGGATGAAGAGAAAGAAGGAGAGGGAAGTGTAATGAGATGAGCAGAAGGAAGAGACTGTGTGTACAGTAGGAGGAAGTGATATTCCCCAAAGATGATAGGTCAGTTTTATACAAGCCTCTACTATCGGCTGTGATATTCCCCAGAGATAATAGGTCAGTTTTATACAAGCCTCTACTATCGGCTGTGATATTCCCCAGAGATGATAGGTCAGTTTTATACAAGCCTCTACTATCGGCTGTGATATTCCCCAGAGATGATAGGTCAGTTTTATACAAGCCTCTACTATCGGCTGTGATATTCCCCAGAGATGATAGGTCCGTTTTATACAAGCCTCTACTATCGGCTGTGATATTCCCCAGAGATGATAGGTCAGTTTTATACAGGCCTCTACTATCGGCTGTGATATTCCCCAGAGATGATAGGTCAGTTTTATACAGGCCTCTACTATCGGCTGTGATATTCCCCAGAGATGATAGGTCAGTTTTGGCATTTAGTGGATTTATTGAGTCTTTTAAGGTTGTCTGGCAGTAAGCCAATACAAAAATACAAAAAACGATTCAGTACACCCAATATTCCAACACAGTACACCCCCATTATCTTACACAGCACATACATAACCAACACTATAATACATTATATTATTTACTCATCATTGCATGATAAAATTATATCAACAAACTAATTGCACATAAAATGTGCTAAATTACGACATTTTATTCAGTCTGTGTGATTGACAGGACAAATGACCAATGGGGCTGAGTTTGGACCCTCAGAATTATTACAAGGGTTGAAATATGGATAGAGTTTCTCAGTGAAGGTGTTGCCAGTGAAAGAGTAGATATGAGACCTGGCCTCCACATTGTAGAAGGAGATCTGACCCTCCTCATAATCCACAAACACCCCCACCTTCTGGAGCTTCTCTCTCAGGGAAATGGGGACACGAGTATAGTTGCAGGCCTGGTACTTATTTTTACCTCTCATATACACAGTCCACCGTCCACCCTCAGGGCTCTCAGTTGTAGGTTCTTTTCTCATGATGGACTCTTTGGCCACTCCAAAAATCCACTCAATCTTCCCCTTTACCTGCACCTCATAGTAGAATCCCCCTGAGGAGAAGCCCTCCTTTCCCAGGACAGAGAATAAATAATCAAACCTCTTTGGGTTGTCAGTGAGAAGCTGTGGTCCTTGTTCATATCTCACTTGTTTCCTGTCCTCGGACAGGATGAGAAAACGATGTGCTGTATCAGGGTCTAGAGTCACATCCACTGCACACCTCTGCATCCTCATCAGCTCGGCATCACACAACTTCTCCATCTCTTTGATAACTGTCTCCTCCAGCTGAGACAAAGTTATCCTCATGATCCCTGCACACAGTGCACTGTGAACACTGATCTCAGACCAGTCCTTGGTGTTGGTGGGGGGGCTCAGGGATAGGGAGCTTTGGAGGAGGTGGAGGTGATCCTCAGTGTGTGAGAGCTGCTTCAGCTCAGTGCTTCTCCTCAGTAGCTCATTAATTTCCTGCTCCAGCTCTTTAATGAACCCTTCATCCCGCATCTCTGCTACTTTCTGCTTCTCCTCAACCACCTCAATGAGCTCAGCCTGGCTTCTCTCAATGGAGCGCACCAGATTAGAGAAGATCTGCACGCTGTCTGCTATCTCTCTCTCTGTGTCTCTCTTCCTAAACTGTACTAAGTGTTTGATCTTCTGAACCTTCTGCAGTCGCTCCTGGATCATCTGCTGCACTTGTGCCTCCGTCTTCCCAAGCTGAGCCTTCCTCTCGCCACACTCTTCCTCTAGAGGGACAATGTGGTGAGTCTTGTGGTCTGTCTCAGTACAGAACTGACACACGCATGTCTGGTCAGTCCTACAGAACAGCTCCAGGAGTCTGCCGTGCTTCTTACACAACCTGTCTTCCAGGTTCTCCACAGGGTCGATCAGCTTGTGTCTCTTCATGCCTGTAACTCTCTGATGAGGCTGCAGGTGAATTTCACAGAAAGAGGTCAGACACTCCAGGCAGGACTTCAGGGCCTTGAGCTTCGTCCCAGTGCAGACATCACAGGCCACTTCTCCAGACTCTGTAAGACTTTGGTTTGGGCTGCTGGGAGCTTCCACTTGAACTGACCTCCTGAACTGAGCAGCCATCTCAGAAATGAAGGTATTGACTAGTAGCTCAGGTCTCGTGAAGAACTTATACTTACACATTGGACACTGGCACAGGTCAGTGGTATCCCAGTATCTGCTGATACAGACCTTGCAGAAGTTGTGTCCACATGGAGTGGAAACGGGCTCAGTGAACATATCCAGACAAATAGAGCACTGGAACTGATCTTCAGACAGGAAACATCTAGGGGACGCCATTTCTGGAACACAATAGAACAAACACATCAAAAGACGTGCTAGAATGTGTCAGCATTTAGCACTTTTTCTCACTCTCATAGTGACCTTGGTGTCTTCAGTTCAGTTCCCACTCTCACTCACAAGGTTTTGCTATCTCCCTTTTAAGCATCTTCACCATCTCATCTCGCTACTCACCCGAGTGTTTGTTATTCCCTTTTATTTCTCTATGAAAGGTAGACTATCAGCTGCAGTGTTCTTTTTGGGAGTTGCTGGAGAAAGTTTGTTTCTGTGTGCAGATGCCAGCTCTATATTTAAGTTTCACTTCAGCAAAGTGACATCATTTAACTCCACCCTGCTCTGCTCTTTGCAAATATTTGCCCTTAAAGGGACAGAGTTGATATTTTACCAGCCTGTCTAAAGTCTCTTCTGATGTTTTTCCTCACATCATTTTGTATTGCAATTTGTTGATTATTCTAGGGCAAAAACCAAAAAAAAAACAAATGTGCTCCCCTTGTGGTCCCGGGGACCGTGTTTGGGAAACCATGCTCTATCGTGTGTGGGACGTCATCTAATATAGTCATTTAGCTGCTATAAATTCTTGATTGAAGCCTTGGGTAATGAACCTGTTTATGACACAATTGTCTGGAAAGCCTCAATGCTTCAGGAAGCTTAATTTCCCCATCACTATTTCATACCAGAACGCAGAGGAATGTGTCAAAATTGCAAAGTAGTTTACTTCAAAGCAGTGTGTCGATGCTTGTATCTGTCAGAGTCGTGTGTATAGGTGGCAGGGAAGTCAGGAGCAGGAGAATCAAACTTAGTGGAATGGAGTTGTTTAATGACTTTAAACAAAACATAACTCCAAAACTATGAATAATATAAAACAAAGTGGGTACGAGGACCCGCCGCGCACCAATACAAACACGAAATCTGAACAACAAAGAATCTCCGACAAAGACATGAGGGGAAACAGAGGGTTAAATACATAACAGGTAATGAATGGGATTGAAACCAGGTGTGTAGGAAGACAAGACAAAACCAATGGAAAATGAAAAATGGATCAATGATGGCTAGAGAACCGGTGACGTCGACTGCCGAGCACCGCCCGAACAGGGAGAGGCATCGACTTCGGCAGAAGTCGTGACAGTATCACTTTATCAGAACCATGTGATCAATAACATCCAAAGCTTATTTTTGTCAAACAACTACCTGATTGGTTTGGTAGAAGACAAAAAGGCTACCCTGCGCAGGCGCTACAGTGTGTGGGACGTCATCTATAATAATTTGGCTGAATTCTAAATTCTTTTGACAAGCAGGTGCCGCTAGTGTACACTGTGTTGCTCAAAGCCTCAAGCAATGAAAAGTTTCAAACCCAATTGGCTGGGCCTTAATGCTTCAAGAAGCTTTGTTTCCCCATCACTAGTAAATACTACATCACTTAATTTGCATATACCCTGCCCATTCCCCTCCCCAATAATCCCAATTTATGCCACCCATAAGTGAAAGACCTACATAACCATAAGGTTATAGAAAAGAACAGAAGTGTGAAGTTAGTTCTACCTTCAGGTCATGGAAAATGTGCTCTTATAGTTTTTCTTCAGTAGGTGTTTTCAAGGAGAAAGCCCCAAACTTCCATGTCAAATATAATAAATCACTTTAGTAATTACTACAGTAATGTCCCCAAAAACACTATAGTAATTATTACAGTAAACCAAAACACTACAGTAAATATTACGGTATACTACAGTTTGCAAAAACACTACAGTAAATACTATAGTATATATTTCTGTTTTTTACTACAGTATTTATGCTATAGTAAACTAGAGAAAACACTACAGTGAATACTATAGTATTCCGACCGTAGTATACAATACAATATTTTTTCATGTGGGTCCCTCTCCTTTTTTCTCTCTTCCTCTTCCAGATTGGGATGAGGTATGATGGGTAAGGGCTACAGCCTCTGGAAAGAAAGAGAGAGAGAGAGAGAGAGAGAGAGAGTGTGTGTGTGTGTGTGTGTGTGTGCGTGTGCGCGTGTGTGCGCGTGCATGGCATGATTAGATGATGTTCAAGGACAGCCAAGCTGTGTGTGAGAGATAACACTGGTCCTGGCTATTGCAGCTCCTCTCTCTGTCCTAGCTATTAATCACAGGGTGTGTGTGTGTGTGTGTGTGTGTGTGTGTGTGTATGTGTGTGTGTGTGTGTGTGTGTGTGTGTGTGTGTGTGTGTGTGTGTGTGTGTGTGTGTGTGTGTGTGTGTGTGTGTGTGTGTGTGTGTGTGTGTGTGTGCGTGTGTGCATGTATGTTTGGGTCTGGCAGAGTGTGAGTTGCTTAGTTACTATGGAGTCTGATCCTGCTACTCAATGGAATGTCTAATACATCTCTCTCTCTCTCTCTCTCTCTCTCTCTCTCTCTCTCTCTCTCTCTCTCTCTCTCTCTCTCTCTCTCTCTATCTCTCTCTCTACTAATACTGCTCTAATTACTGCCTGGGAGATTATTGTTGTTGTGTGTGTGTGGGTGGGGGGGTTGGGGTAGCATAATTTTCGTGTCAGCAGCAGTTTTATTTAGCCTTTGTTGTTTATGCCTCTTCCACTAATTCCCCCTCTACAGTACAGAGTGTACACTCCTTAGGGACCCTCAGACTACAGACTGTACCCTCCTTAAGGACCCTCTGCTGTGTGTCCTCCTTCATTTTGAGTAAGAATGGGAGTGGGAGGTGAAGGGATTTTAACATGGATCAGTTGAGTAACTGTATTACAGAGGTCCCCTGCTGTGTCATCGGAAAGTGGATATTAATACGTCTTGTAACTGTCTGTACATGAATATAGGAGAAGCAAGGCAATTTTCCATTTTGAATCAGGACTTTCCATCTCCCTCTCTCTCTTCAGCTCCTCTTCTCTCCCTCTCTCTCCAGGTCCACTGCCCTGCTATGAAGGGTTTACAGCTCTACTGTAACATTGTCCCTTTTCTCCTCACCTTCCACAACTGTCTTTCTCTATCTCTCCTCCAAGCTCCTTGCTCCTGTTCCAAGGTTTTTTCAAAGCTGGGTTACTAACATTATCCTCTCTCTCTCTCTTCCATTCTCTCTCTCTCTCTCTTTCTCACTCTCTCTCTCTCTCTCTCTCTCTCTCTCTCTCTCTCTCTCTCTCTCTCTCTCTCTCTCTCTCTCTCTCACTCTCACTCTCTCTCTCTATTCAGCCCCTCTCTCCTGTTCGGAGGGTTTTACAGAGCTGGGTTACTATAACGGCTCTGTGTCTCAGACGGACTCTGGCGCTCTCTGCCTGCGGTGGACAGAGTTTCCAGACTACGTGCTGCAGTACCCTGGCCGAGGCCTTGGGGAGCACAGCTACTGCCGTAACCCTGACAGAGAGTCCAACCCCTGGTGCTTCTTCAGACAGACCTCTGGGGCCATCGGCTGGTCTTACTGCGACTGCCACCAGGGTAGGTCGACAGCACATATGTGAAATAGGCACATTAAATAAATGAAGTAGTTTGTGTGTATATACAGTACCAGTCAAAAGTTTGGACACACCTACTCATTCCAGGGTTTTTCTTTATTTTTACTATTTTACTATTGTCTACATTGTCAAAACTATGAAATTACACATATGGAATCATGTAACCAAAAAAGTGTTAAACAAATCCAAATATATTTTATATTTGAGATTCTTCAAAGTATCCACCCTTGGCCTTGATGACAGCTTTGCATAGTTTTGATGTCTTCATTATTGTTCGTCAATGTAGAAAATAATAAGAATAAAGAAAAATCCTGGAATGAGTAGGTGTGTCCAAACGTATGTCTGGTACTGTGTATATATATATATACAAAACATTAAGAACACCTTCCTAATATTGAGGCACCCCCCCCCCCCCTTTTGCCCTCTGAACAGTCTCAATTCATCAGGGCATGGACTCTACAAGGTGTCAAAAGCGTTCCACAGGGATGCTGGCCCATATTGACTCCAATGCTTCCCACACTTGGCTGGGTGTCCTTTGGGTGGTGGACCATTCTTAATACACACGGGAAACTGTTGAGCATGAAAAACTCAGCAGTGTTGCAGTTCTTGACACACTCAAACCAGTGTGCCTGGCACCTACTACGATACCCTGTTCAAAGGGATTTAAACCTTTTGTCTTGCCCATTCACCCTCTGAATGGCACACATCCACAATCCATGTCTCAATTGTCTAACCTAAATTGTTTAACCTGTCTCCTCCCCTTCATCTACATGGATGGAAGTGGATTTAATGTGACATCAATAAGGGATGATAGCTTTCACCTGGATTCACCTGTGCAGTCTATGTCATGGAAAGAACAGGTGTTTTTGATGTTTTGTACACTCAGTGTATATATATATATATATATATATATATATATATATATATGTATATATATATTGTGCATTCAGAAAGTATTCAGACCCCTTCACTTGTTCCATGTTTTGTTACATTAGAGCCTTATTCTAAAAGGAAATAAAATACATTTTTCCTCATCATTTTACACACAATACCACATAATGACAAAACAAAAACAGGATTATGTCAAGGCATGGATCTGGGGTAGGGTACCAAAACATTTCTGCAGCAATGAAGGTCCCCAAGAACACAGTGGCCTCCACCATTCTTAAATGGAAGAAGTTTGGAACCACCAAGACTCTTCTTAGAGAAACTGAGCAACCGGGGGAGAAGGTCTTGGTCAGGGAGATGTTTATATATCTGGCATTACTCATCTCAAATGTAGACACTGTATTCTATACTATTCTACGGTATCTTAGTCACTTAATGTTTACATATCTTGCATTACTCATCTCATATGTATATACTGTATTCTATACTATTCTATGTATCAAATCAAATTTTATTTGTCACATACACATGGTTAGCAGGTGTTAATGCCAGTGTAGCGAAATGCTTGTGCTTCTACTTCCGACAGTGCAGTAATAACCAACGAGTAATCTAACCTAACAATTTCACAACAACTACCTTATACACACAAGTGTAAAGGAATGAAGAATATGTACATAAAGATATATGAATGAGTGATGGTACAGAACGGCATAGGCAAGATGCAGTAGATGGTATCGAGTACAGTATATACATATGAGATGAGTAATGTAGGGTATGTAAACATTAAATGAAGTGGCATTGTTTAAAGTGGTTAGTGAATCATTTGATTGATTTTTCATCCATTTTTACATTGTTAATGTGGCTGGAGTCAGTATGTTGGCAGCAGCCACTCAATGTTAGTGGTGGCTGTTTAACAGTCTGATGGCCTTGAGATAGAAGCTGTTTTTCAGTCTCTCGGTCCCTGCTTTGATGCACCTGTACTGACCTCGCTTTCTGGATGATAGCGGGGTGAACAGGCAGTGGCTCGGGTGGTTGTTGTCCTTGATGATCTTTATGGCCTTCCTGTGACATCGGGTGGTGTAGGTATCTTAGTCCACTCTGAGATCGATCATCCATAAGTATATAGTCTTAATTCATTTCAACTTAGATTTGTGTGTATTGGGTATATGTTGTGTAATTTGTTAGATATTACTGCACTGTCGGAGCTAGAAGCACAAGCATTTCGCTACACCCGCAATAACATCTGCTAGTCGTGTGTATGTGACCAATAAAATGTGATTTGATTTGAACCTGATGGTCACTCTGACAGAGCTCCAGAGTTCCTCTGTGGAGATGGGAGAACCATCCAGAAGGACAACCATCTCTGCAGCACGCCACCAATCAGGCCTTTATGGTAGAGTGGCCAGATCGAAGCCACTCCTCAGTAAAAGGCACATGACAACCCGCTTGGAGTTTGCCAAAAGTCACCGAAAGAACTCACACACCATGAGAAACAAGATTCTCTGGTCTGGTGAAACCAAGATTGAACTCTTTGGCCTGAATGCCAAGCGTCATGTCTGGAGGAAACCAGGCACCGCTCATCACCTGGCCTATACCATCCCTACGGTGAAGCATGGTGGTGGCAGCATCATGTTGTCAGCGGCAGGGACTGGGAGACTATTCAGGTTTGAGGGAAAGATGAATGGAGCAAA